>NC_057807.1:180034254-180175396 GCF_018294505.1 Triticum aestivum | reverse complement strand
GAGGAAGGTGGCGTGGCGGTGGGAGGTCGCCGGCCTGGGGACGCGACGGTGGGTTGGTGGATCGGGGGGCTCGGGCGTGGGAGGAAGAAGGTGGAGGGGATCGGGGGAGGAGTGGGTGGAGGTGGGGTGGGTTTCTTTTCTTTGCGTGGGTTAGTCGGGGTGTTATCAGAATAAGGCGGAAGTGTTATTAGAATAAGGGTCTTAAGGGTGTTATCATAATAGACCCATCCTATATATATATACTAGTTGATTGCCCGTGCGTTGCCACAGGACACCATACCCTACTAACAAGATAAATGTTGCTCATCCTTCTCCGCATTGTTTTATCTCAAATCACTCTTTTGCTCTAGCTTCTGTGCCAGTCACTCTACTTCACTCCAGAAAGCTCGAATATGACATGATATGTTAGCGTTTACGATGTGTGTCATTTGCTTTTTGTATGGATTGGTAACGCTCATGTGTAGGTGTGTTTCTCTGAAAATTCATATTTTTGGATTAACCAGACCATTCAAATGAATGCTTCATGTATTTTCCAAACCTGAATTTATTGTGACAACCCGTCAAAGGGAGTGAAGCAAAAGAGTACCGAGTTGGGAGCATGAAAACTCAAAGAGGGACATAGTCATTCTAAAATCTGATAATGATATATAAGAACTGAACATAATTTGGTCCATCTATGCTTGCCCAGTAAACATAATTTGAACCACAAAGAGACATGTTAAAAAATAAAGTAAGTGCATATTGATTGCTACTCCCTCCGTTCCTAAATATTTGTCTTTCTAGACATTTCAAATGACTACTACATACGGATGTATGTAGACATATTTTAGAGTGTAGATTCACTCATTCTGCTCCGTATGTAGTCATTTGTTGAAATGCCTAGAAAGACAAGTATTCAGGAACGGAGGGAGTAGATTATACAACCCACAATGATGTTTTCTGACCATGTATTGAGCGTGAAGGTCTTTCCCTTCAGAATTTAAATTTGTTCACAAAGTCCTATGTCTTACTCCCACTCAACTCCCTTCCCAGCAATCACAATGTCCATTTCCCCGCACCCAAGTAACACTTGAAATACAAGACAAAGTATGATGACGAACTTTCTCATGCTTGGCTACTTCTCTGCCTGGTCCTCATGAGTGCGCTTACTGTAGCTTCTTTTTTATTTCTGCATTTATTCCAAGCCCAATGAACAACTGCCGAGCTCTTGTTGTTTCCTACAAGAAATGTTAACATGTGAAGGGTAGACATCAAATCAAGGGGGACATGTGACAATCCCAACATCGCTGCAACTCACACTCATTATTGTCGACAATTGTGGAATCAAATTTGTTTCAGGCTTCACATCAACCAATGCCTCGGCAAGGGTGAAGGGATAGGGAAAATTTAACAAAACATAACTCAGGAAGAAAAATCACAATCACCCTATGAATCTGACTTTGAATTCGCCTTATTAGCGCTATCACTTTGTCATTCCTGTTTATGGAGCTCAAAAAGTTTTAAGACCAGGGATACTCCGCTCTTTGGGAAGCTTATGAATTCATCATCATGCTATATTATTGTTCCCTAAAAAGAATAAGGGATAAAGTAGTAAAAAAGGCTAAGCTTAGATTCATAGCTCCACCTTTACCCAGAAACATCTCAAGTATGTGTATATACTAAAACTACATGCCATCATATGTGGTACTATACAGAAAATTTAAGTCCTAATAACCTTCAGTCTCAAATAGTGTGAGCTAGCAACTCTGTCTTTCCCTCTCTCTAGTTCTAAATATGAACAACGGGGTAACAAAAGGCATGTGATTACTTATTCTCCTCATCTTTACATGGTTCGGAATTTATACACATGATGTATTGTTCTCCATTGTGCTAGTTCCCCGGCTAGCTACAGAATGTAGCTTCTCCTCAGCTCCTATTACTCATTTTATTTCTGATGGTAAGTCACATATATAGCCTTGTGGATAGAAACATAGGGACGCCAGCATGCAACATAGCCATTGTTCTAAAAAAAATTGTATGCATGCACACAAAGTCTATGCAATAAACAAAATTGAGATTCAGTAGCTGCTTGAGTATATATATACATACTTAATCGCGTGTATAGATCCGGTTATACTACAAGTCCTATGTTTAGCGCCTCTTGTAGTATAAACCTACTATGTGCAAGCGGGATATGTCTAGTGGAATTCAAATGGATAACACAAAGTTCAGGGAGAGAAATACCTCTCTGTAAAAGCAAACAGAACTAACTGTATATATGCAGTTTTTGCATAACAAAAACTGAATGACACTGAACTCTGACATGCTAACACATTTTGTTTACAAGGACACAACAATGAGATTAGAAATTAGTTAACACCATGCACCTTCCCGTTAATACATAATCCATTCTAAAGCTAGTTGAGAGCAGAACTAATGGATATGTAGTTCTTCCAATTTCTGGCAAAAATTTCTAACCAAGATACTTGTCCTTCTCGAAACTTTGCATGCTGAAAAATTCGGACTGCCTTGCCGATAAAGCTTGTGGAGATGTCATGGGAGGCTTACAGGTGATTAAACTTGTTGGTGAAAGATTTACATGTTAATTAATCTCATAACACTGTCATTGCCCTAAATACCTAATATCACATGTAAATCCTCAGCAAATAATTAGCAAAAAGAAAACATACTGTAGCAACCCACACGAACCAGAATCTGACCTTTTCAAAACACTATTGGAACCTTCTCCAGAGAAACCCAAGCGATGCCTATAAGTATCAATTGGTCGTTCACTTCAGAATCCATCCACAAGATTCATATGAAATGGCATGGACTGCAAAAACAATAGCAGTATGGAAAATTTGCTGGCTCTACTGGTGTGCACCAAAAGAATCATTATTTTGGCATTATACAAACATTAAGATTCAAATGGAGCATGAAACATAAATAATGTAAACAAATCAGTTACGGTGGTCACTTGTTTTATTCATAAAAAATAAAAACCATCTATTAGGTTAGAGCGACATGTGAACTCAGTCTGAAGCCCACTTACAATGATAAGCGACGAACAATCACCAATCTCATTTGCCTGAAATTTTCATTTGACCGCCAACCATTGCATATGACAAAAAATCAGAGAAACAAGTTAGTAAAACTCATTACGCATATGAAGGCATTAAAATTTGAGGAAACAATGTCATACGTTGACATAATGCTCTTCGAATCCTCCCTGGTGGCTGGGGAAATTTTGCCACCAAGACCTCAGAGGTTGCAGTCATTGCACACATGTGCACGTGTTAGTAATTGCATACTATAGGTATGCAGCCAGCGACAGAACATAATATTTTGCTAGAGAGAGCTTCTCACAAATGGTGAAGGTGTTGTTGTTGAGAGCACGTCACGCCTGGAGTAGTAGCTCGCGCATGCCCTGTCGCCGGGCTGTCATACAACATGTTGCCAACACTGCGGAAGGATTTCTTGATCAGTGTCCGCCCTGAAAACATGCTGACTTAATTACAGTTGATTAGTATAATCAGCAGCAACAAAAGAATATGTCACCATGATAAATCGGATTAATCGAGGCACTTCTGTGTTGTTTCAGTGGTCATCTCCTTCACAAACACTTAACACTGGGCAGTCGGAGCAGGGGCGTTGGGCTTGCCGCCGTGGCCCATGATTCGACGAGTCAAATCCCCTCACTGTACCGCTGCAGTTGTGGCACAATTCAATCCTTGCCGCGTCCGTGTCTAGTTCCCTAGAGTCACCACTGCGTCTCCATGGTATCTCTCCATGCCTCCAAAGACGTCTTTCCGGCCAAAGAGCACAGGTCACCGGCAGCACGGCTCCTCCCATTACTACGGCCACATAATCCGGCAACCACGTTGTGTTCCTGCTTCGAGATCAATTGTGTCTGGGAGACAAACCTAGGCGGCGCCTGTTGACGAAGACACGTGGAAACATCCAATGAACTTGAAACGAGGAGTTCTTCGTGGAGGCGACGCGGAAAAGGAGATGCGAGGATTGCGACCGGGATTGGGAATTTTCTAGATCAACTGCTGCGCGGTCTGCTGCCCTGCACCCCCGACGCCGTTGCCGGAGACCGCGCAACTGGGCCGTCCCCGAGGCGCCCGCGTCCAGGGAAGGCTGCCGCCGACGATGACCTCAAGAAGCTTCTACTCGGTACCCATGGCGCCCCGGCGACCTCGACAACCAAGGTGTCCCCCTGCACGGCGCCTTCAGTGGGGCAGGGAGATCCATCCATGCATGGGTGCGAGCGAGATCCTGCTGCGCGTGAAGTTGCTGGAGGCGGCGTGTGTGGAAAAGAGGTTGCGTCGTGGGGCGTGGGTGGAGAGAACGAAGTAGGGATCGTGGTAAAGAGGTCGGTAGAAGCGAAGAGATAAATATCGTGAGAAAAAATAGATCGAGAATAGAAGCGTACGAAGGGGAGGGCGTGGGTGCGAGGATGTATCGATAGGAGGTCGAACCATCACGACATTTGATTCTCCTTTAATAGTAAAGATATATATATATATATATATATATATATATATATATATATATATATATATATATATATATATATATAGGGAAAATCCATTCTACCACTAGGTGGTAGTTACCCCTGCCTTGATTGCCGTCGGATTACATTAGATCTGTAGATTTCTTAACGGGTCGTGGGCACGAAAGAATTGGATATTTTTCTACCTGCTATCGCTACCTTCCGTTTTTCCTGGCGCTAGACTGGACCCATATATATAACAGGATCGTACCGATCTCATCTAACAGATCTTCTCTTTCTCTCTCCTTTTTCTAATCTCAATTCACGTCTCTGCGCTGAAATCAAAAGCTATCCCAAGAAACCTAGACGGCTGTAGCGATTACAAATTGCAAAAGGAGGTATGCAACGTGAACTACTTCCCGTGATTTCCATGCGTGTACAATAGATTTGATTTTTTAATCCAGATTTCCAGGCACATGTACATCAATATAATCATTGATTATTTTGCACAGCCATTGCCATCCGCCGAGTCTCCTTTCCTGCACGCAGTTATTCCTCCAAGCATGCGAGTGTTCGTCGGACGTATCAAGACCTGCACAAAGGCTAGCCTGTCGTGTGCGGCAGCAACGATTGACAACCACGTAACTGCTCCAGTGCTGCAACGGAGACAACGATGAACTGTGGCTGATGCACACGACTGATACGTGCTCTGGCGCAACGTGGCCGATAGATGACTGCCCCGGCGCGTCGGCGGCAACAACAACGTACATATGAGAACATGGTTCACGCATGGATGTGCACAATCGTGTTAAGTCCGTGTGATGGATGCATGGCATCACGCATGCAACGCATGCAGCAAATATATGTAAATCATATACTATGGCTCATTGGCTGTATAAAAGTACTTATTTTTCTTTTTGTATAAGCATACTCTGTTGTATGCATGAAGTATATAAACTACATACTCCTTTCAAGAAGAAGTATATAAACAACATACTCCTTTCAAGTTGAAGTATATAAACTCCATACTCCCTTGCTGGAAATACTTTATTTTATACGTGCCTCGTATTAAGTAGTGACACGTACTCCTGTTTAAAAATTATATGACACATACTCCATCCCGAATTATACTCCATACTACAACTACTACACATATACCACCTTTTGGAATTTGGGGAGGAGTATATACATACTACCTTTTGCGCAGGGTACTGAACACGCATGCTATGGACATTTTTTTTTCAAATGCAGATGCTACGGACATATTTATGTTTATAATCTTTACAAAATTTCATACTTTAATGTTTACTGGCAATGAGATTACGTAAGTGCTAAAATCTGTCTATATACTAACATCCTTCCAAGTAAACGTACTCTTTCAACGGGTGCAGAAAATTAGCGTCACGTTGCCTGAACAAAAAATTAGAGCCAGCATGCACTTATCATATTTATATATACTACAAACTCTTTTTTTGCGGGTGATATATACTACATAGTCCTTTTTTTGCGGGAATATACTACATACTCCAAGCTACATATACTCCATACTTAAAGGTATATACTTCATAATTTTCCCAGAAGTATTTCACCATACTTTTTCATTTTGCAGGGAATTTCACCATAGTCCATGCGCATACTAATTAATTATTCTCAAGGAAGATTGTAAAAAAAACTCAAGGAACACGCTCACAACGAGCACTTATCCATTCAACGGACCGGCCAATTAGCTAGCAGGTTGTTGAACCGAGTCACGTTGCCTAACTAACACATCTACCTGCTGCACGTTATTGGATCTTTTAGTATCCACTAACCTATTTGGTTCGGTGGTACCATGGGACACATGGAAAGGCAATAGCTATATATATATATATATATATATATATATATATATATATATATATATATATATATATATATATATATATATATATATATATATCCCAGCTATTCTGCAACCCATTTCAGAATAAGCTATTCAGGAAACCGTTCCTAACTGCACGAGAACAGACAGCTAACTGTGCGAACTATACTAGTTAACTGCCGGCGGACTTTTTCTGGCAATGTTTTTTCGCACTGTTTTTGGGTCATAATTATTTAACCGCTAATCGGATTGATGCAACTGATATACCTTTGGATAGCTATTGAGAAGGAGCAAAAACTCATTTTGGTCATTTTCCCAAAATTGATCCACTTTTTAAACAAAATTCAAAAAACTGAAAATCCATCAAACGAGTTTTCAATGTTTTTGTTAAAGGAATTTTCAAAGCTTTTGTTGGAATGATGTGTATGATATACTGTTAGAAAGGTACCGAATAGCCCAAACTTTGGCATATATAACATGTTTCTGGATTTGCTACGGTTTAAGATCAGTTTGCAAAAACCAACATCATTTTTGACATTTTTTGCCCGAACTGCTACAGTACACGCTAACTGCTCGCGCGGAATAGCTAACTGACATATGTTGACAAGCTAACTGCTGAGACTGAAGAAAATTGTTTTTTTCTCTTCTATACTTTTATCGTCAGGTCAAGTTAACTTCCGGGAGTGAAATAGCTAACTGCCAGAAATCGCAACAGTTAGCACCAAGTTAACTGCGGGACTAAAAATGTTTTCTTTTCTTTTTTTGATTGGGTCACACTAACTGTGGGTATGAAATACCTAGCAACACTCAATGAGCAAGCTAACTGCAATGGCTGATAATACTTTTTTTTGCTTCTTTTGTTTTTAATTATTTTTTTCTATTTTCCCTGGTCAAGTTAACCGCCGGGACTAGAATAGCTAACTGTCGAGAATGCGATAGATAACTGTCAGGATTGAAAATACTTTTTTGTTTTGTTTTTTGCCCGGTTCAAGCTAACGGCCGGGAGTAAAATAGCTAACTACGAGGGATTGCGGCAGTTAACACCGAGTTAACTGCCGGGATTAAAAATATATTTTGTACCTCAAGCAAGCAGGGGTTTGGCAAACAAACTGAACCCTCTCATTAGATTGCCATTTTTTGTACCTCACGCAAGCAGGGGCTTGGCAAAATCATAGTTGTGTATATCACTTAATTTTTTTGGACACAAGATAACTACAGCCGGTCCCTGAAACTAACTGCTCCATGAAACTGAGCATTGGCAAACTGCGCACCGTGGATCGCGCCACTGGCAGCATGGGGGAAAGAGCTAATTGAGCAGTGATCTCTGTTTCTTTTTTACATAACTATCAGTAAAGCAAACTGCTCCTGGAAACTAAGCTAACTGCTAGGAATCGCGACAGTTAGCACCAAGTTAACTGTCGGGACTGAAAATGTTTTTCTTTTCTTTTTTGATTGGGTCACACTAACTGCGGTATCAAATACCTAACTGCCCGGCGATGAGCAAGCTAACTCAAAGGGCTGATAATACTTTTTTTGCTTCTTTTGGTTTTTGTTCTTTTTATATTTTTTTTACCTGGTCAAGTTAACCGCTGGGATTTAAATAGCTATCTGTCGGGGTTGTGACAGTTAACACCAAGTTAACTGCGAGGATTAAAAATATATTTTTTTTCATTGTATTTTGCCCGGTTAAAGTTAACCGCCAGGAGTGAAATAGTGAACTGCCGGGAATCACGACAATTAGCTCCAAGTTAACTGCCGGGTTTAAAGATACTATTTTTTCTTTTTCATTCTTTTTCCTGGGTCACGCTAACTATTGGACTGATAGTGCTAACTAACGGGACTATGGCAGCTAACACCAAGTTAACAACCGGGACTGAAGGTACCAAATTTTTTCTTTTATTCTCTTTTGCCCGGGTCACGCTGACTGCTGGGACTAAAATGGGTAACTACCCAAGACTGCTATAGTTAACACCGAGTTAACTGCATGGACCAAAGGTACTAAATTTTTTGGCAAACTTTTTGTTTGCTTTTTTTGCCTAAATAGCTGCAACCATCGCGACTAACTGCTAGGGTAGCCGTAGTTAACTGCCACAATCGGGATGTCAAAATTTTGTTTTTCTTTCATCTTTCATATGATGAACATTTTTTCCATTTGATCCATGGATTGGATCGCGTTCCACTATCATTCAGATAACGGAACACCAACAAAGAAAGCGCCCAGGCTCAAAAAGCAGTAAAAGATCCCTCCCTAAATGATTTACCTTACTAGTTTATCATTTCTGTTATATTTTTTTATGAGCGGAACGACCAGGGCTTCTCCTGAGTAAACTATTATAATAAGTAAAGTTAACTGCTACATCAGGACAAGTTAACTCCTGGTGGATCCATACACAAAGTATACTTCTCGGACTAAAGCTCCACGCAAATTCCTCACATGCATGCACACACAGCTTGTATAAAAAATTCGCTGATGTTTTACTAAAACTGGAAGAAAGACATGAACGCATACAAGCATTCAAAGCGAGAAGGTAACTGAAACCAGGGAAGTTAATTACTCTCTTTTTCCAGCTGATAATATCCATGAAAAGTTAGCTCTTCATGACCTCCAGGAAGTTAACTGCATCTCCTCGAAGAGGAGCGTGCATGACCTTCCCATAGGCGACAACCTCCTCTGCTGTGTGTCACTCCACAACTGCTGAAAATAGGAAGCTAACTGAGCAATGAACTGAATATAATAGGCCAAAATCATGGGGGCGCAGGGGTGCACGATGTCAGTGACGAGCGCCGGAGTTGGCCGGAGGTGTGGTCCTCACGTGGTAGCAAGGTTGGGTCTGAAGGACGATCTGTACTGCAAGGGTGAGCACTACCACACGCACTCCCGTGTCGCGCTCGAGGCGAGTCTTTAATCCCTGTCGTCCTCCTTCCATCACACTACCATCTGACTGCAATAGACAGATACACACATAGCTGCCGCAAAGTTGTAAGAGAGAAACCATCGCCTACTGCACTAAATCAAAAATCAAGCATCAGTTAACTTTGAAAAATAAGCAGTTAACAACAAAATTGTGCTAACTGCAGCGGTGGCGCTTGGTTGGGTATGCCTTCCCTCAGTTAACTGCAGCAGGAATATGGAGATGGGGGCGTTCGACGGCAGATGACGTCAGGGGCCGTGGTTTGTTGAAGAAGCAGGGCAGGAAGGGGGCTAACCGCCTGAGCGTTGGTGGCTAACTGCCAAGCATTGGGGTGGATCCGTCACCGACGGGGAAGCGGGGACGTCACTGGCTAACTGCTGAGTGTCGGGAGGCTAACCTCCGAGCACCTGGGGTGAATCCGTTGACAATCAGGCCCTTGTAGTCCTCCTCCTCCTTGATGGGAAGCAGGATGGCGGTGGTGAGGCGTCGATGGGGTAGCCCATGGGCTGGATCCGTTCATTGTGGAGTAGACAGGAGGTGAGCTCCTGGCAGCAGCCACCGCCATCAATCCACCGTTCATATATATAAGGTGTTACACTGTTACATTTTAACATACAGATTCCTCCCAACCAAGACAAGTTTGGGTTAGGTAGGGGAAAACAAGAAACTACTTTAGTGTAGATCAGAAATAAAAGAAGAAATAAAGGCAGGGTGAGCTCCCTTAGTCCTATGTTGGAGGAGGCCAAAGTCCTCCTTAAATCTTCTCAGTCAGCTTTCGATGCTTGGAGAAATTCTTCTGAAATGTTTGTTGTTTCTTTCCTTCCACAAACTCCAAGCAACCACCAGAAACATGTCGAAGAAGAGCGGGCGCCCCCATGTTCCGTTATCATGTTGGAGAAGTTGGAGACGACATGTGAAGGAGGGCCAGTAAACGCCAAGTTTTTGCCAGTAGGATCGGCTAAAGGGGCATGTGATAATCATGTGATCCACCGTCTCCTTGATTGGGGGTGTCACAAAGCAAACAACTGTGATCATCTCCAATGTCATAGTGTCGTCGTTTCAGCATGTTACGTGTGTTCAATCTATCATTCATGAGAAGCCAGCCAAAAACCTTGATCCGCGTGATACAATGGGAGCGCCAAAGAAGAGTGAATGTTGGGTGGGCGTTCACGTCTCTGAAGAAGAATCTGTAGTAGTCGGCTGGTCGGTAATCAGCTTTGCCCCAGGTGTAGTACCAGACATCACTCGCGGACGTGGACGGGTGCATGTGCGAGGAAATCAGTTGGATGTCCCGCACTTCATTTAAGGCTTGCGGGGAGAGAGGCAGATGAAAGACCTCTGACAGCATCGTGTTCTCCAAGAAATCTTTGATGGATTCATCTTCATGCAAGGCAAAGGAGAACGAGTGGGGGTGTGAGGTTTCAAGTACGTCGTTCGCCTAGAGATCTTTCCAAATAAGTGCAGTTGCGCCCGAGACCACCTGAACTTGCATGATGCCCTGGAAGGTAGGTGTGAGCTTCAGAATGTCATGCCACTAGAATGATTCAACAAGGTTCTTCGCATGGGGAATTTTCTTCGTATAGTACGTGTCCCAAATAAGATGGACCCATGGAACATCGAGCTTGTTGTAGAACTTGTGCAGGAATTTCATAAGCAACGCATCATTCTGCAGTTTGATGTTGATAACACCCAACCCACCATGCTTCTTAGGTTTGCAAACCATATCCCAGGCTGCAAGGGAGTTGCACTTGCCCCCCCTGCTCAGTCTTTTTGGTCCAAAGGCATCTTCTTCAAATTTTCAAGGATCTCATTTAGTTTGGGTGGGAACTAGAGCATACACATAACATAAATAAATTATTGCATAGTTTGCATTAGAAATCACCTCACAAATATGCATGTATGCAATATTTTTGGTCGTATCCAAGGTAGTCATGTCGTCATCAAATGTGAGTCCATCGATTGTACGCACTCCCACCTTTTCACTATTTGCTAGCCTCTTCGGTACTGTGCACTGCCATTTTTCTCCTTGAGATATGGTGCAAACTTTGTCGGTGCATCCAAACCCCGTGATATGATACGCTCTATCACACATAAGCCTCCTTCTATCTTCCTCAACATCCACCATATCTACCTATTATGGCATTTCCATAGCCATTCCGAGATATGTTGCCATGCATCTTTCACTGTTTCGTTTTTATGACACACACTATCATTCTCATATTGCTTTGCATGATCATATAGCTGACATAGTATTTTTTATACATGTTACGCTAAATCATTCCACCTCCTGGTACACCGTTAGAGGCATTCATATAGAGTCATATTTTGTTCTAGTATCGAGTTGTAACTTTTTGAGTTGTAAGTAAATAGAAGTGTGATAATCATCATTATTCATTATTAGAGCATTGTCCCAAGTGAGGAAAGTATGATGGAGACTATGATCCCCACAAGTCCGGATGAGACTCCAGACGAAAAATAAAAAATATTAAAAAAGAGGCCAAAAAGAGCCCAAGAAAAAAAGAGAAAAAAGGGAAAAGAAAGAAAGGAGAAAAGAAAAAAGAAAAATTAGAAAAACGAGAGAATAAAAGAGAAGGGGCAATGTTAATATCCTTTCCACACTTGTGCTTCAAAGTAGCACCATGTTTTTAATATGGAGAGACTCCTATGCTTCACTTTCGTATAACTAGTGGGCCTTTTTCATTATAGCACTTGGATTGTATATCCCAATGATGGGCTTCCTCAAATGCCTGAGGTCTTCATGAGCAAGCAAGTTGCATGCACACCACTTAGTTTTCTTTTTGACCTTTCATACACTTATAGCTCTTAGTGCACCCGTTGCATGGAAATCCCTACTCACTCCATTGAATTCAATTGATGAGCATCTCCATAGCCCGTTCATTAGGCTCCTCGATGTGAGACTTTCTCCTTTTTTGTCTTCTCCATATCATCTCTACCACCACACTCTATTCCACCCATAGTGCTATGTCCATGGCTTGCGCTCATGTATTGCATGAGGGTTCAAAATGCTGAAGCGCGCTAAAAAGTATGAACCAATTGCTTGGGTAACACCGGGGTAGTGCATGATTTATACTTTGTGTTAAGAAGATGGAGCATCACAAGGCTATATGATTTTGTAGGGATAATATTCTTTAGCATTGATATTTTGAAAGACATGATTGCTTGTTGGTATGCCTTGTTATTATTGTTTTTATGAGAAACTATAGACTATTGCTATGAATCATTCAGATCTTATTATTCATGCCACAAAAGAGAGATTACATGATGAACATGATAGGTACCATTCCACATCAAAAATTCTGTTTTTATCATTACCTACTCCAGGACAAGCATGAATTAAGCTAGGGGATTCTTGATACGTCTCCAACGTATCTATAATTTTTTATTGTTCTATGCTATTATAGTATAAACATTGGATGTTTATTATGCAATTATATATAATTTTTTGAGACTAACCTATTAAGCTAGTGCCTAGTGCCAGTCACTGTTTTGCTTGTTTTTTCTTTTCATGAAATCAATATCAAATAGAGTCCAAACGGAAAAAAAACTTTGGATTGATTTTTTCTGGACTAGAAGAGATCCTAGAAGGTTCGGGAGAAGGCCTAACAACCTAATTCCGCCTCTAGAAATTCTCCAATATTCGCATGACATCGGAGAGCCACCTGAAATACTTTTTCCGCCGCCGCAAGTTTCTGTTCTTGAGAGATCCCATCTAGAGGCCTTCTTTGATAATCTGCCGGAGAGGGAAACGACCACGGAGGGGCTCTACATGAACCTTTCTACCCTTCCAACGACGTGTGAGTAGTTTACCACAAACCTACAGGTCCATGGCTAGTAGCTAGATGGCTTCTTCTCTCTCTGTGATCGTCAATACAACATTCTCGTCGATTTTCTTGGAGATCTATTTGATGTAATCCTTTTTTTGCGGTGTGTTTGTTGGGATCTGATGAATTATGAGTTTATGATCAGATTATGTATGAATATTATTTGAGTTCTCTAAACTATTTTATGCATGATTATTATAGCTCTGTATTTCTCTTCGATCTATTGATTTGATTTGGCCAACTAGATTGGTTTTTCTTGCAATGGGAGAGGTCCTTTTTGATGGGTTCAATCTTCTGGTGATCTATATCCCAGTGACAGAAGGGGGCAAGACAGATATTTGTATTGTTGCCATTAAGGACAAAATGATGGGGTTTATTCATATTGATTGAGTTTACTTTGTCTACATCATGTCATCTTGCTTAAGGCATTACTCAGTTGTTTATGAACTTAATACTCTAGATGCATGTTGGATAGCGGTCCATGTGTGAAGTAATAGTAGTAGATGCAGGCAGGAGTCAGTCTACTTGTCTCGGACGTGATGCCTATATATGTGATCATTGCCTTGGATATCGTCATGATTATTCGCTTTTCTATCAATTGCCCAACAATAATTTATTTACACACCGTATGCTATCTTCAAGAGAGAAGCCTCCGGTGAAAACTATGGTCCCCGGGTCTGTTTTTATCATACCTTGCTGCAATTTTATTTACTTTATTTAATTTTGTGTTTTGTTGTATCTATCTATCTATCACTATGAGATTAGATCCTTGCAATTAACCGCCGAGGGATTGACAACCCCTTATTCACGTTGGGTGCAAGTATTTATTATTTTGTGTTTAGGTACTGCTAACAAGGAGTTGCGTGGTTCTCCTAATGGATTGGTAACCTTGGTTCTTAACTGAGGGAAATACATGTATGTATTGTACTGCATCATCCTCTCCTCTTCGAGGAAATCCCAACATAGCTCACAAGTAGCACTTGCATTATCCAACTTTGTTAAAACTTTTGAAGTGCATTGCGACACTAGTGGTAATGGCATAGATTGTGTGTTAATGCAAGAAAAGTGCCCCATTGCATACATTAGCAAAAAACTTTTCGGAGCGCAACTTAATTACCCCATTTATGACAAGGAGTTATATGCTTTAGTGAGACTCTTGCATGTGTGGGAACATTATCTTCTCCCTCCTAAATTTGTCATCCATATAGATCATGAGACACTTAGATACCTTAAGGGTAAAAGAAAGTTGAATAAGAGACATGCCAAATGGAGTGAGTTCACTGAGTCATTTCCTTATGTGATAAAGTACATCAAGGTAAGGAAAATGTTGTGGTGGATGCTCTCTCCCACAAATGCATGCTTATAACTGAACTTGAGTTGAATATCATAGGATTTGAGCACAATAAAGACTTGTATGCACATGTGTAGCGACCAGACCTCAAACAGTCTGATCTCTGTGCATCAGTGTCATCCCTGGATCGGTAATGCTGACACGCACAATACTTGAAGGATTTATAATAGAGTAGCAATCACACACTTATTACATTGAATGTCTCAAAAGAGAACTTATTACAATAAATTTGTCTCAAAAGAGAACTTATTACATTGAATGCCATCTAGTAACGGTAACAGCGGAAGGCTTGGAAGATAAAGCGAGTCCATCATCTCCAACGGAATTACTGAGTGAAAGATCACGACCTAAGGCACCTTACTCGTCGTCTGAAAAGTCTGCAACATGAACGTTGCAGCCCGAAACGGGTCAGCACATGGAATATGCTAGCAATGTAACACATAGAGAGAAATGAACAGAATAATGCTATCACTACATGCATATATGGCTGGTGGAAAGCTCTATGGTTACAGTTTTGCATAAAGCCAATTTTTCCCTACAACAAAGGAATAAATTTTATTTAACTATCATGGTGGTTGTTAAACATTGAGAAGGTTCCTCCAACTCAATCCCAATTAAGCATCATCACGAACCCAATCAAATTAAATTAAGTAACATGATGAGATTCACATGATAATCCAAGCACTAGATACTCAAAACGTCCATAACCGGGGACACGGCTAACCATGATTAGTTTATACACTCTGCAGAGGTTTGCACACTTTTCCCTGCAAGACTCGATCTCCTCCGTTGGATTTCTTGCACTACATGGTGTTTGAGAAATGGATGATTGAGACACAGTCATTTAGAAGCATTAATTCTTTACTCTGGGTAGACAGTACCAACCTACATCCCCTACATCTGCTAGTCTACCACTCAAAGAGGTCACGCAACATACTCAACTATGCTAGAGCCCATAGTAGCTTGCGGCTGCACACAAAAGTTTCTAGCATGAATAATCTCATGATCTCTTTGAGCCTGGGTGGCGGTCCGTAGGAGAATCACAGGGAACCCCGGGATATCCAAAAATACAGGCAACACTGGGTTCCCCAGGTGCCTCAATCCACCCAGATGTATATTAAAGTTGCCACCTTAAGTAAACCATTAATTAACAATCTCATATTTGTCTTGGATACACTCACCCAATCCACGTCTACTAGCATAGCATAACAATATAAGCAAACATAGAAGTAACTCCCAAAGGTTTGATAATAAACAGGACAATAGGTACTACCTCATCTACTTCCCAAAACCCACATATTAAATCAGATCCTAACCATGCAATTGTTTGAGGATTGATCTAATGCAATAAAACTGGGTAGTAAAGAGGTATGATCAAAGTGTTACTTGCCTTGCTGATGATCTGTGAAACCTAGAGACTCGTAGTAGCAAGTTGCGCACTCCGGGTACTCTATCGCAAACAAACAAGCATATAATAAGCATTCATCTAATGCACGAGTAAAACTCAAATAAGAGATCTAACCAGAAAGTTCAACTTAAGAACTCCGGTTTGCAAAAAGAATCAAATCAAACGAAGCAACAAAACTCAACGGCGAAAGAAACAAGCTTCATTCACTAATCTGGACCTAAGTCAAATTTTATAGTAGCAAAAACTTGTTTGAGTTGGTTAGACGGAAAGAGGGTTTCGAGACGAAACTCTAGGCGCTTGAATCGCCTGATTTCGATAAACGAGCGAAAAGTTATACTAGAACGAAAATCGGATCAGAAATCACGATTGAAAATAATCGCGAAAAACCCGAGAAAAAGAAAAACGGACGAACAGGCTAACGAACGAGCGTTCACCGTCTGCGACTAAATGGTGAAAATCGTTCGTTAAAACAAACGAACGAACGACGTTCGCTAAATAAATAAATCAAAAAAAACTAAACCGATCTATTAAAAAAAACAACCGCGGGTTTTAAAAAAACGGGTGGTTTTCTAGAGAAAACCGCGGGCGGCGGCAACGAGATCCAGCGGCTACCTCGACGGACGGCGGCGGCGGGTGGAGGCTCCGGCAGGGCGGCGGCGGGGTCGGCGGTGGTGGGCGGTGGCGGCGATGGGCGGCGGGGCGGTGGCGGTCGAGGCGGCGGCTCCGGGATGCGGCGGCGGCGGCGGAACACGGCGGCGGTAGCATGGGTTACGAGGCGGGGCGGGGCTGGCAGCTAGGGTTTCGGCCCGGGTCGGGCCGTCGGCCTTTAAAGGCCGCCCGGGTGCAGTGTCCTAGTCGGACACGGCCCGGTAAGGCGGTAACTCTTTAAAAAAAATATATTCCATGCAGAAAAACAAATAAAAGAAATACTAAACAGACTCCAAAAATCCCGAAATAAATGTTCCCTGTCCTCTAAAAATAAGCCGGACGAGATGAACATTTATTTGGGCCTAAAATGCAATTTTGAAAAACGCGCATTTTTCCTAATTCAAATAAAATAGTGGTAAAACTACGAAATAAAAATCTTATTTGATTTTATTATTAAATATCCAATATTTCTTTATTTTGGGGAAGTCATTTTATTCCCTCTCTCTTATTTTTGTAATAGAAATATTCGGAGATAAAATAATTAAAATCAAATGATCCTTTTTTTCAAATTTGAGAAAAACTCAAATATGAAAATAACGAAATCCCCAACTCTCTCCGTGGGTCCTTGACTTGCGTGATATTTCTAGGATCAAACCAAAATGCAATTAAATATGATATGCAATGATGATCTATTGTATAACATTCCAAATTGAAAATTTGGGATGTTAGAAACCTACCCCCCTTAAGATGAATCTCGCCCTCGAGATTCGGGTTGGCTAGAAAAATAGGTGAGGGTGTCCTTCAGTAGGTCTTCCTCTCGCTCCCAGGTGGCTTCATCCTCGGTATGGTGGCTCCACTGAACTTTGCAAAACTTGATAACCTTGCTGCACGTGACTCGGCTGGCAAACTCGAGAATCTTAACTGGTTTCTCCTCATATGTCAAATCACTATCCAACTGAATCACTTCCAGTGGCACTGTATGTCTTAGTGGTATATCAGCCATCTCTGCGTGGAACTTCTTCAACTGGGAAACGTGGAACACGTCGTGAACTTCTAACAATCCTTCAGCCAATTCCAACTTGTAGGCAACTTCTCCCATACTGATGAGGACATCAATACCATTATTACACCCACAGCCCCTGCTGCTATACATACTGGACCAATTACTAGAGCTCGCGCACGCCAACTAAATTACCAACTACTTTCGTTTCATGGTAATGATTCTAATGTTCATGAGAATATGATGCTGCCTAAATTGGATACATCTGTTTTTCTTACAAATGAAGGGCCTAGCTTGGAGAAGGATGAACATTGGAGCAAGAACAAGCATGGAGATGATGGCATGCGCAAGGGGAACAAGAACGGAGTTACAAGTGATGATTTCAGGGCTTTGAAGTCACCATAACGAGTGCATGAAGCCTTGGACGAAATATACAAGATGCCACTTCATAAATTTCGTCCAGAGGCTATTCTAGGTGCTGTGTCACTTTTTTATTGGGCCAGGCCCATGTAATTTCGAAATACATAAGTATAGGCTATTTTTAGAGTCCATATGTGTGGGGAAACAAGAGATAGAGTTGGTTTCGGACCCCTCCACCAAGGTACACGAAATTCCCCCCCTCTTCCTCCATATATACATCCCTTAGGGCACTGTTTAGACTTTGGGTTTTGTTTAGATTAAAAGTTCGCCATAGCCGCAACTTCGCGTACTTCGTTTGTGTTCAACGACCAGACAAAGGCGTCACAAAACCCCACCTTCATTAGTAAAGCTTTTCCTCTGTTATTCTCAATATCCAGATTGCAATCTTAGTTTCTTGCTTGTTCTTCATTTGCTTGCAGGAAATAGACCTTTGTGGTCAGGTTGATCGTGCTCCGGCGTGGTCAATAACCTCTCGGAGTTGGTTTAGCGATTGCTAAGGCGCGACGTCCTCGCACGTTCCTAGTCGGATCGTTAAAGTCGACTTCCACCAAAATGATAGCCACGATCTCATTGAAAGACAGGACACCTTTTCCTCTATCAAGTGGTATCAGATTTCCAAGTTGCTCGGTGAGATTTTACAGTTTTTCGTAGTTTAGATCGAGACTGTTCTTCATTCCTACAGTCCACGAAAAAGCCACAAAAAAAATTAGGGTTAGGTCATCATATCCGAACCAGTCTAAGCCTTTGCATAGTCTTTTCAGTATTTTGCTTTGTTGAATTTGCGGTTGCATCGTCGTGTCAAGTTGCTGGTCTTAGCGTCTAGTCTTTTAGAGTTTCGAGTTCTGGTCATAAGTTGTCACGCCGCCGCCGCACTATCATCATCGCCCCTGCCATCTACCACAACCGCTTATCCGCCACCAATCCGTATCCATATACCATCACCAATCCGTATCCATATACCACCATCAGTCTGTATCCATATACCACCACCACTGCCATATTTTCCCATCATATATTCGCCACCAGTTCGTGCTTCACCGCCCATCATATACCATCATCACCAGTCCGAGTTCCACCAGATTCATTTCCGCCACCAGTCCTAGTCCGAGTCCAGTATTTGTTCCCTTATTTCTGAGTTCTAGATCACGCGATACTACTAGACGTGACCAAGTCGGACTCCCCAACTTTGTGTTACCCGCAGTAGAAAAATAGTTCCAGTTTAAAAAAAACTAAGCCTGGAAAATTCTGGCTAGGCAGTTTTTAGACCATTTGTAGACTTTTTCGAAAAAATGTTGCGGAACAAAAAAAAGACAAAAAAAGTGCAAAAAAAGTGAAAAAAAAGAGAAAAAAATTTAGAGTGTGCTCTTCCCTTGTTTCCGTGCAGCGCCGTGATTTTGTTAGTGTTCTAGGCTCGCGTCTCTAGCATGGTCTAGCCTAGGACCAGCACAGTACCGTCGTTGAGCGTTTATTCAACTTTGCATGTCTGAATTGATTATTGCTGACCCTTTTTGCTACCATATTATAAGCCTTCCCAACCCCACATACATCTACGTCATGCGTTTGACTCTCCCTGGTAATCGCCCTATCCAAGCTTTGAGAGTTTTGACTACAACGGTTGCCGATCACCACCTGCTGCTGGGTAAGAACTGGTAAGAATTTGTGATTCGCTTGAAGGATTTGTGACACACCACCATCACCACCACTTCCTAGTAGTCTGTAGGATCATATTCTTTTGTGTTTCTATTGCTACTAACCATGGCAGGATCACAAGCTGACGAGATTGACTGGGAGAACATGACGAACAAGGAGCTTCATGATAAGTTTCATCAAATGTTGGGTCAACAGGTGGAAGACGTGATGGCCAACTTTGGAAAGGCATTGGAGAGGATGGATGACATTGAGAAGACAATTAACACCAAGTTGGACGCCAAGTTCGATGAATTACTCAAACGTCTCCCACAACCAGTTCTATGCCGCGATACAGTAGGGCGAGCATAGCGTGTTCTTACTGAGCCAGGACAAAATTCTGGTGCCGCTGCTACTGCTGTTGGTGCTTCTGTAGCTCCTGCTGCTACTCCAGAGGTGGAGGACTATTAGGAGGATGAGGTTGATCAAAATCAGAACTACGTGCAGCCACCAGCACCACCACTAGCAGGTCGACCTCAGGTATATGTTCGCAAAGGTAGGCCTGCACCACCACCTCAGGTATGAGATAATGACCTTATTCCTAAACTGAAATTGAATATTGCACCATTTGAGGGTAGATATGTTCCTGATATATATCTTACTTGGGAGTTAGAAACTGAACAACGTTTTACATGTTTACAATATCCCGAGGAGAGACGGGTTGTTGCTGTTGTTTGTGCTTTCACTAGTTTTGCATGTGTATGGTGTTCTGAACATTGTAGATTATATCCTATTCCAACTACTTGGGCTGCTTTGAAAACTGCTATGTGTACTCGTTGGGTTCCACCATATTATCAACGTGAATTGCTTCAAAAATTGTAGCGTTTAAGACAAGGGAAAAATTCTGTAGAAGAATATTATCAGGAATTACAAACTGGCATGATTAAATGTGGTATTGTTGAGGAGAATGAAGCTATGCTTGCACGTTTTATGGGTGGATTAAATAGAGAGATTCTGACAATTCTAGAGTATAAGGAGTATACTAATATCACTCGTTTATTCCATCTTGCTTGTAAAGCTGAACATGAAGTGCAGGATCGACAAGCATTGGCACGAACTAACTTTTCTGCAGGCCGACCTTCATCATGGACACCACATGCATCTTCTACTTCAACTGCACCAGCACCTCCATCAGGTGCCACCTCTAGCCATGATACAAGAAAGCAGGCACAACCATCATTATCTACCAAGAGCGCACCTGTCGGGCCTACACAGAGTTCTTCTTCTTCCATGGCATCAACACGGCACACAAGTGATATTATTTGTCATCGTTGTAAGGGAAGAGGTCAGCGAGAGAATGCAAATCTCAGAGTGTGATGATTGCTACTGAGGATGGTGGGTATGAGTCCGCTAGTGACTATGATGAGGAGACTTTGGCTCTTATTACATGTGAAGAACATGGTGGAGATGTTTCTGATCATGAGACGCAATACATGGCTCCTGAAGACGCTGACGGGTATGAATTAGTTGCTCAACGTGTTTTGAGTGTGCAGGTCACACAAGCTGAGCAAAATCAGATGCACAATTTGTTCCATACAAAGGGAGTTATGAAGGAATGTTTTGTGCGCGTCATCATAGACGGAGGGAGCTGCAACAACTTGGCTAGCATGGAGATGGTGGAGAAGCTATGTCTCACCACAAGACCACATCCACATCCTTACTACATCCAATGGTTCAACAACAGCGGCAAGGTTAAGGTAACACGTACTGTTCGTGTGCATTTTAGTATCTCTACATATGCAGATTATGTTGATTGTGATGTGGTACCTATGCAAGCATGTTCCTTATTACTTGGTCGGCCATGGCAATTTGATAAAAATTCTGTACACCATGGTAGAAACAATCAGTATACTCTTGATCATAAGGATAAAAATATTACTTTTCTTCCTATGACTCCTGATTCCATTTTGAAAGATGATATTAATAGAGCTAATAAAGCAAAACAGGAGAAAAATAAGAGTGAAAATCATATTGTGGCAAAAGAATTTGAGCAACAAATGAAGCCTAATAGTAAACCATCTACTGTTGCTTCTGAAATTAAATTGAAAAGTGCATGTTTACTTGCCACTAAATCTGATATTGATGAGCTAGATTTCAGCAAATCTGTTTGCTATGCTTTTGTGTGCAAAGAGGCATTATTTTCATTCGGGGACGTGCCTTCCTCTTTGCCTCCTGCTGTCACTAACATTTTACAGGAGTTCGCTGACGTCTTTCCACAAGACGTGCCACTGGGATTACTTCCCATTCGAGGGACTAAGCATCAGATTGACTTAATTCCCGGTGCATCATTACTCAACCATGCACCATACCATACCAATCCAGAGGAGACGAAGGAGATTATGCGTCAAGTACAGGAGCTGCTCGACAAAGGTTATATACGTGAATCCTTTAGTCCTTGTGCCGTTCCTATTATTCTAGTGCCAAAAAGGATGGTACATCACGTATGTGTGTTGATTGTAGAGGCATTAATAATATTACTATTCGTTATCGTCATCCTGTTCCTAGGCTAGATGATATGCTTGATGAATTGAGTGGCTCTACAATATTCTCCAAAGTTGATTTGCGTAGTGGATACCATCAAATTCGTATGAAATTGGGAGATGAATGGAAAATAGCATTTAAAACTAAGTTTGGATCATATGAGTGGTTAGTCATGCCTTTTGGGTTAACTAATGCACCTAGTACTTTCATGAGATTAATGAACGAAGTTTTACATGCTTTCATTGGACGATTTGTGGTAGTTTACTTTGATGACATATTGATTTATAGCAGATCTTTGGAAGAACATTTGGAACATTTACGTGCTGTTTTTATTGCTCTACGTGATGCACGTTTGTTTGGTAACCTTGGGAAGTGCACCTTTTGCACCGACCGAGTATCTTTTCTTGGCTATGTTGTTACTCTACAGGGAATTGAAGTTGATAAAGCAAAGATTGAAGCTATTGAGAGTTGGCCGCAGCCCAAAATGGTCACACAAATGAGGAGTTTTCTTGGCCTCGCTGGATTCTATAGGCGTTTTGTGAGAGATTTCAGCACCGTTGTTGCACCTCTCAATGAGCTCACAAGGAAAGATGTGCCTTTTCTTTGGGGTACCACACAGGAAGAAGCCTCCACGGTATTGAAAGATAAGTTGACACATGCTCCTTTACTCCAACTTCCTGATTTTAATAAGACTTTTGAGCTTGAATGTGATCCTAGTGGAATTGGATTAGGAGGTGTGTTATTACAAGATGGCAAACCTGTTGCATACTTTTCTGAAAAATTGAATGGGCCTAGTCTAAAATATTCTACTTATGATAAAGAATTATATGCTCTTGTTCGGACTTTAAAAACATGGCAACATTATTTATGGCCCAAAGAATTTGTTATGCACTCTGATCATGAATCTTTGAAATATATTAAAAGTCAAGCTAAACTGAATCATAGACATGCTAAATGGGTTGAATTCATTGAGACTTTCCCTTATGTCATTAAACACAAGAAGGGAAAAGAAAATGTTTTTGCTGATGCATTGTCTCATCGCTATACTATGCTTTCACAACTTGACTTCAAAATATTTGGTTTGGAGACCATCAAAGATCAATATGTGCATGATGTTGATTTTAAAGATGTAATGCAGAATTGTAAAGAAGGAAGAATGTGGAACAAGTTCGTCATTAATGATGGATTTGTGTTCCGTGCGAACAAGCTATGCATTCCAGCTAGCTCCGTTCGTCTTTTGTTGTTGCAGGAGGCACATGGAGGAGGATTAATGGGACACTTTGGCGTGAAGAAGATGGAGGACATACTTGCTACACATTTCTTTTGGCCAAAGATGAGATGGGATGTTGAGCGTTTTATTGCTCGCTGCACTACATGTCAAAAAGTTAAGTCACGACTCAATCGTCATGGTTTATATATGCATTTTCCTGTACCTAGTGTTCCTTGGGAGGATATATCTATGGACTTTCTTTTAGGTTTACCTCGAACAAAGAAGGGGAGGGATAGAATATTTGTTGTCGTGGATAGATTCTCGAAAATGGCACACTTTATACCATGTCATAAAAGCGATGATGTTGTTAATGTTGCTGATTTGTTCTTTCGTGAAATTATTCGCTTGCATGGTGTGCCAAATACTATTGTTTCAGATTGTGATACTATATTTCTTAGCCACTTTTGGAGATGTTTATGGGCTAAGTTGGGGACTAAACTACTTTTTAGTACTACTTGTCACCCCCAAACTGATGGACAAACTAAAGTAGTCAATAGAACGTTGTTTACTAAGCTTAGGGCTATTTTGAAGAATAAAAGAAAATGTGGGAGGAATGCTTGCCTCATATTGAATTTGCTTATAATCGTTCATTGCATTCTACTACTAAGATGTGCCCTTTTGAAGTTGGGTACGGTTTCCTACCTCATGCACCTATTGATTTGTTGCATCTTCCATCTTCGGAGAAGGTTAATTTTGATGCTAAACAACGTGCTGAATTGATTTTAAAATGCATGAGTTAACTAAGGAAAACATTGAGCGTATGAATGCTAAATATAAACTTGCTGGAGATAAGGGTAGAAAACATGTTGTGTTTGCACCTGGAGATCTTGTTTGGTTACATTTGCGTAAGGATAGATTTCCTGATTTGCGCAAATCAAAGCTAATGCCGCGTGCTGATGGTCCCTTTAAGGTGTTAGAGAAAATAAATGATGATGCATATAAACTTGAGCTGCCTGCAGATTTTAGGGTTAGTCCCACTTTTAACATTGCAGATTTGAAGCCTTATTTGGGTGAGGAAGATGAACTTCTGTCGAGGACGACTTCATTTCAAGAAGGGGAGGATGATGAGGACATCAATACCATTGTAACACCCACAGCCCCTGCTGCTATACATACTGGACCAATTACTAGAGCTCGCGCACGCCAACTAAATTACCAGGTACGTTTGTTTCTTGGTAATGATTCTAATGTTCATGAGAATATGATGCTGCCTAAATTGGATACATTTGTTTTGCTTACAAATGAAGGGCCTAGCTTGGAGAAGGATGAACATTGGAGCAAGAACAAGCATGGAGATGATGGCATGCGCAAGGGGAACAAGAACGGAGTTACAAGTGATGATTTCGAGGATTTGAAGCCACCATAATGAGTGCATGAAGCCTTGGACGAAATATACCAGATGCCACTTCATAAATTTCGTCCAGAGGCTATTCTAGGTGTTGCGTCACCTTTTTATTGGGCCAGGCCCATGTAATTTCGAAATACATAAGTATAGGATATTTTTAGAGTCCGTATGTGTGGGGAAACAAGAGATAGGGTTGGTTTCGGACCCCTCCACCAAGGGCCACGAAATCCGCCCCCCTTCTTCCTCCATATATACAGCCCTTAGGGCACCGTTTAGACTTCGGGTTTTGTTTAGATTAAAAGTTCGCCATAGCAGCAACTTCGCATACTTCGTTTGTGTTCAACGACCAGACAAAGGCGTCACAGAACCCCACAATCATTAATAAAGCTTTCCTCTGTTATTCGCAATATCCAGATTGCAATCTTAGTTTCTTGCTTGTTCTTTGTTTGCTTGCAGGAAACAGACCTTCGTGGTCAGGTTGATCGTGCTCCGGCGTGGTCAATAACCTCTCGGAGTTGGTTTAGCGATTGCTAAGGCATGACGTCCTCGCCCGTTCGTAGTCGGATCGTCAAAGTCGACTTCCACCAAAACGATAGCCACCATCTCATCGTAAGACGGGACACCGTTGCCTCTATCACATACGTTCCAAAACTTTGTATGGTCCCACAAAACATGGTGCTAACTTTCCCTTAACTCCAAAACGCTTAACTCCTCGAAGTGGGGACACACGAGGATAAACTCTGTCTCCGACTTCGTAAACTGTCTCCTTGCGTTTAGAAGCTGCATAGCTCTTCTGCCTGGACTGGGCTACCTTGCTCCTATCACGAATTAGCTTAACCTTATCTTCAGACTCCTTAATCAAATCTGGTCCAAACAACTGACGGTCTCCAACTTCATCCCACAAAAACGGTGTCCAGCACCTCCTTCCGTACAAAGCTTTGAAAGGGCCATCTTCAAACTGGATTGATAACTATTGTTGTAAGAGAACTCTGCATATGGCAAATTGTCGTCCCAACATGATCCATAATCTAGCGCACAAGCTCTCAGCATGTCCTCCAGAATCTGATTGACTCTCTCGATCTGTCCATCTGTCTATGGATGAAAGACTGTACTGTACTCTAGCCTGGTACCCAAAGTTTCGTGCAACTGATTCCAGAACTTTGAGGTAAACTGGGTTCCTTTATCTGATACAATGGTCCTCGGAACTCCATGCAGACATATGATCCCGGTCATGTATATCTTTGCCAACTTAGCACTTGTATAAGTGGTCTTCACTGGGACGAAGTGAGCTACCTTCGTCAATCGATCGACTACAACCCATATCAAGTCATAGCCTGAGCGAGTCCTGGGCAATCTCATGATAAAATCCATGCCTAGCTTATCCCACTTCCATTCAGGTATCGACAATGGTTGTAGCAATCCTGCTGGCTTCTGATGCTCTGCCTTTACTCTCTGACATACATCACAAACGGCTACATACTCTGCAGTATCCTTCTTCATTCGGGTCCACCAGAAAGTGTCCTTCAAATCCAAATACATCTTGGTATTTCCTGGGTGAATCGAATACGGTGAATCATGGGCCTCTTGTAGAATCAACTTCCTGATCTCCGGGTCATTAGGCCCATAAACGCGGTCCTCAAACCATAAAGTATCATGCTCATCCTCACGAAATCCCTTAGCTTTTCCTTTGCCCATCTTCTCCTTTATCTCAGCAATCTCTGATCTTGTTCATCAATGTAGACTGAATCTCTAAAGCTGCTATATAGCCTCTCGAAACTATCTCCAAACATAGCTCATGAAGATCCTCGGCTAACTCCTTTGGTAACTCTCCGGTCAAGAGAGTGTTGACATGGCTCTTGCGGCTCAACGCATCGGCTACTATGTTAGCCTTTCTAAGGTGATAATGCAATCTCATATCATAATCTTTAATGAGCTCCAACCATCTCCTTTGCCTGAGATTCAACTCCTTCTGCATGAAGATGTACTTCAAACTCTTGTGATCCGTGTACACCTCACAATGGTTTCCGATGAGAAAATGTCTCGATGTCTTCAACGCATGCACTACGGCTGCTAACTCCAAATCATGGGTGGCATAATTCAACTCATGGAGCTTAAGTTGTCGTGAGGCATACGAAACAACTCTTCCCTCCTGCATAAGCACTGCTCCAAGTCCTCGACGAGAAGCGTCACAATATACTTCCTAATCCTTGCACTATTCTGGCAAAATCAACACCGGTGATGTAACCAAACGTTTCTTCAACTCCTGGAAACTAGCCTCACATTCCTCAGTCCATTTGAGTTTGGTGTCCTTCAACAACTCCGTAATGGGTTTTGCAATCTTCGAGAAATTCTCAATGAACCTCCGGTAGTATCCTGCGAGACCAAGAAAACTCCGGATCTCTCCAATGGTTGTGGGTGCTTCCCAATTTGTCACCGTGACAACTTTGGTGGGGTCTACTACTATCCCTTCTTCGGATATAACATGTCCGAGGAATCCAACTTCTTTCAACCAAAACTCACACTTGCTAAACTTGGCATATAGCTGATGTTCTCTGAGCTTCCCAAGTACCAAACGCAAATGCTCCTTATGCTCCTCTTCATTCTTCGAGTAAACCAAAATATCATCAATGAACACCACGATGAACTTATTAAGAAACTCCATAAACACCTTGTTCATCATGTTCACGAAATAGGCAAGTGCGTTATTCAGACCAAATGACATAACGGTATACTCATACAGCCCGTACCTAGTGGTAAAAGGTGTCTTAGGTATATCCTGCTCTCGAATCTTCAACTGGTGGTATCCTGATCGCAGATCGATCCTGGAAAAATACTTTTGCTCCTTGCAATTGGTCAAACAAATCATTGATCATCGGCAGTGGGTACTTGTTCTTGATTGTCACCTCATTCAATCCTCGATAATCAACAACCATCCTCAGTGATCCGTCCTTCTTCTCCACTAGAAGCACTGGTGATCCCCAAGTAACTCCTTAATCTATTTCTTAATTTCCTCCAAATCTTTTGCTGGCATCATGTACGGTCTCTTAGATATTGGCCCTGTGCCTGGCAAAAGCTCAATCAAAAACTCAATGTCTCTATCCGGTGGCATGCCTGGCAACTCCTTTGGAAATACGTCAGGGAAATCATTCACCATTGGTACTTCCTCCTGTACAACTCCTGATAAGGAATTCACTTGAGTCCTCTTCGGCACATGCCAGGATACATACTTGATCCTTCTTCCTTCTAGGGTGGTAAGCAAAATCGACTTACTGGTGCATTCAATGTTCCCTCCATACTTTGATAACCAATCCATGCCTAATATCACATCCAGTCCTTGCGACTCCAATACTATTAGGTCTGAGGGAAACACGTAGTTACCAATCCTTAATGGTAACCGATCACACCATAGGCTAGCTATATACTCAGCTCATGGCGAGGTTACTAACATGGGTGACCTAAGGGCTTGGGTTGGCAGTTTATACTTATCCACAAATCCCCTTGATATGTATGAATGCGATGCACCAGTATCAAAAAGAATGATTGCAGTAAATGACTTAACCAAAAACTTACCTATTACTGCATCTGGCTGGGCTTCAACCTCCTCCACGTTAACGTGGTTCACATGTCCCCTGTTGAAAGGGTTAGGCTTCTTCCCAGAGCTTCCATTGCCATTTCCATTCTTAGCTTCAGGATATTCAGTGGCATAATGTCCGGTCTTCTGGCCCCTTAAATAGGTAATGTGGCTTAGATCCCTCTTGGCTGGTGTTGATGGGTTGGTACGGTTTTGTCCGTGGCTTCCTCCATTCCCATTGCCATTCTTGGAGCCACTATGGTTGTGCGAACTCCCTCCATTGTTGTTGTGACCTCCATGGGTATGCTGAAAAGGTCCTCTCGAGTTCGGGGTAAAACGAGGCTTCTGATGAGCTCCAGAATTGTACTTCCCTTGCCCATACTTCCTCTTGCGGCTGTCAATCTGCTGCTGCTTCCCATCAATCATGAGAGCTCTGTCCACCAACTCCTGGTAGTTTTTGAAGGTTGCCACCATCAACTGCATGCTCAGCTCATCATTCAGTCCTTCCAGAAACTTCTCCTGCTTAGCTGCATCCGTAGCAACATCATCTGGGGCATAACATGCTAGCTTGCTAAAGTCATCCACATAATGGCCAACTGTACGTCCTTCTTGGCGCAAGTTGTGAAACTCACACTTCTTCATGGCCACAGCTCCTGCTGAAATATGGGCAGTACGGAAAGCCTGCTGAAACTGGTCCCATGTGACAGTGTCGATGGGATAAGTGGCTATGAAATTCTCCCACCATGATGCTGTGGGTCCATCAAGTTTATGTGCGGCAAAACGCACCTTCTCCGCATATGTGCATCCTACAGTGGTCAACTCCCTTCCCATCTTGCGGAGCCAATCATCTGAAACTATTGGCTCGATGCTACTGGAGAACGCCGGTGGATTCAGCCTCAAGAAACGGGCTAAGTGATCAACAGGTGGTGGTGGTGGTGGGTTGTTCTTGTTGTTGTTTTTGTTGTTGTCGTTGTTGTTGTGGTTGTTGTTGTTGTTCCCATGATTCTGATTGTGGACTAGCATCTGCATCAATGCATTCTGCTGCTGGACCAACTGAGTGAGCTCCGGTGGGAAAGAAATCCATTGTCACGTCTCGAAGGCATCTGAGGGTTTAGAAAGGATGAGAATATAGAATAGAAATAGATCTAGAGAGAAAACACTACCCATATGCACATGATACAAAAACAATCAATATCACTTCAATCATTCAAACAAGGGCATACAACGGTCTAGCTATCGTTACAAAAGTGCTCGGAATATACTATATACATGGGGGAATAATACTACTGTTATGGTGGTCGACAAGAAAAATTGATCGGTCAAAGACTCCATGATATCTGCTCTAGCTTCATGAACAAAGTCATCATCACTATCGTCTGGGTCTGAGTCAGTGTCATTGATGATGATGTAGTTCTCCGGGCAATTGCAATCATCGTCTTCTCCTCCAGTCGCGAGGAATCCCATGAATACTTTTAGCTTCTTCTTCAGATCATCATTCTTCTCCACGAGTGTCGTCATTTCCTCCTCATATCCATTATGCGTAGACTTGAGTTCTTCTTCCAGCTCCATGATCTTGGTCATTGCCTTCTTCAGATCTATCATGCCTGCGCACATCTGGTTCTCCTGGCAGCGAATGTGCTGGTTTAACTGCAATTTATCTATCCTTCCTGGTGCTGATCATCTCCCATTGCTCATCTCGGCGCCCACAAATTTGGTAGATAGTATCCTTGAGATCCTTGTGGTAAACTACTCCAATGCGTCCCATGGTAATGTGAGCTGCCTTGCTCTTTCCTAGACTCCAGGTTGGTGCATCAAAGGAAAACTCTATGGGCTCAGTGACGGGCATGAACTTCCTTCCTGGAACTTGAACTTTAATCATCCAATGCTCCTCTTCTGGTAAAGTGGCGTTGTAGGTCCCGGTGAAGCTTGGTACTCCAATGTTCAGGTATCTAGTGACTTCCTTCAAGTGGCGTCCAAAGGGTGTATCTTCATCCGATTGCGTGAACTTGTTCCTTGCATCCGCCATCCTGAAGAGTAGAAAAGGTGAGGAGTCAGAAATGAGAAGAGAGTAGTGATCTAGGGCTTTAGCTTAGTGGTCGTGTCCTACAGTCAGCGTGTGCTTTGCTACCATCTTGTAGCGACCAGACCTCAAACAGTCTGATCTCCGTGCATCAGTGTCATCCCTGGATCGGTAATGCTGACACACACAGTACTTGAAGGATTTATAACAGAGTAGCAATCACACACTTATTACATCGAATGTCTCAAAAGAGAACTTATTACAATAAATATGGCTTAAGGCCATCTAATAACGATAACAGCGGAAGGCTTGGAAGATAAAGCGAGTCCATCAACTCCAACAGCTTCACTGAGTGAAAGATCACGACCTAAGGCACCTTACTCATCGTCTGAAAAGTCTGCAACATGAACGCTGCAGCCCGAAACGGGTCAGCACATGGAATATGCTGGCAATGTAACACATAGAGAGAAATGAATAGAATAATGCTATCACTACATGCATATATGGCTGGTGGAAAGCTCAATGGTTACAATTTTGCATAAAGCCAATTTTTCCCTACGACAAAAGAATAAATTTTATTTAACTATCATGGTGGTTGTTAAACATTGAGAAGGTTCCTCCAACTCAATCCCAATTAAGCATCATCATTAACCCAATCAAATTAAATTAAGTAACATGATGAGATTCACATGATAATCCAAGTACTAGATACTCAAAACGTCCATAACCGGGGACACAACTAACCATGATTAGTTTATACACTCTGCAGAGGTTTGCGCACTTTTCCCTGCAAGACTAGATCTCCTCCGTTGGATTTCTCGCACTGCATGGTATTTGAGAAATGGATGACCGAGACACAGTCTTTCAGAAGCATTAACTCTTTACTCTGGGTAGACAGTACCAACCTGCATCCCCTACATCTGCTAGTCTACCACTGAAAGACGTCATGCAACATACTCAACTATGCTAGAGCCCATAGTAGCATGCGGCTGCACATGGAAGTTTCTAGCATGAATAATCTCGTGATCCCTTTGAGCCTGGGTGGCGTTCCATAGGAGAATCACACGGTACCCCAGGATTTCCAAAAATACAGGCAACACTGGGTTCCCCAGGTGCCTCAATCCACCCAGCTGTGTATTAAAGTTGCCACCTTAAGTAAACCATTAATTAACAATCTCACATCTGTCATGGATACACTCACCCAATCCACGTCTACTAGCATAGCATAGCAATATAAGCAAACATAGAAGTAACTGCCAAAGGTTTGATAATAAACAGGACAATAGGTACTACCTCATCTACTTCCCAAAACCCACATATTAGATCAGATCCTAACCATGCAATTGTTTGAGGATTGATCTAATGCAATAAAACTTGGTAGTAAAGAGGTATGATCAAAGTGTTACTTGCCTTGCTGATGAACCGTGAAACCTAGAGACTCGTAGTAGCAAGCTGCGCACTTCGGGTACTCTATCGCAAACAAACAAGCATACAATAAGCACTCATCTAATGCATGGGTAAAACTCAAATAGGAGATATAACTAGAAATTTCAACTTAAGAACTCCGTTTGCAAAAAGAATCAAATCAAACAAAGCAACGAAACTCAAACGGTGAAAGAAACAAGCTTCGTTTACTAATCTGGACCTAAGTCAAACTTTACAGTAGCAAAAACTTGTTTGAGTTGGTTAAACGGAAATAGGATTTCGAGACGACACTCTAGGTGTTTGAATCGCCTGATTCCAATAAACGAGCGAAAAGTTATACTAGAACGAAAACTGGATCAGAAATCGCGATAAAAAATAATCGCGAAAAACCCGAGAAAAAGAAAAACGGACGAACAGGCTAACGAATGAACGTTCGCTGTCTGCGACTAAACGGTGAAAATCGTTCATTCAGACAAACGAACGAACGGTATTCGCTAAATAAATAAACAGAAAAAATAAACCAATCTATTAAAAAACAACCGCGGGGTTTAAAAAAACGGGTGGTTTTCTAAAGAAAACTGCCGGTGGCGGCGACGTGATCCGGCGGCTACCTCGATGGACGGCGGCGGCGGGAGGCGGCTCCAGCAGGGCGGCGGGGCAAAGGCGGGCGGCGGCGGGGTCGGCGGCGGTGGGCTGGGGCGGCGACGGCGGTCGGGGCGGCGGTGGGCGGTGGCGGCGACGTCGGTCGGGGCGGCGGCTCCGGGATCCGACCGAGGCAGCGGCGGCGGTGAAAACCGACGGCGGCAGTGCGGGTTACGAGGCGGGGCAGGGCTGGCGGCTAGGGTTTTGGCTCGGTCGGGCTATCGGCATTTAAAGGCCGCCCGGGTGCGGTGTCCTAGTCGGACACGGCTCGGTAAGGCGGTAACTTTTTTTAAATATATTCCGCGCAAAAAAACAAATAAAAGAAATTCTAAACGGACTCCAAAAATCCCGAAATAAATTTTCCCCGTCGTCTAAAGATAAGCCGGATAAGATGAACATTTATTTGGGCCTAAAATGCAATTTTGGAAAACACACATTTTTCCTAATTCAAATAAAATAGCGATAAAACTCCGAAATAAAAATCTTATTTGATTTTATTATTAAATCTCCAATATTTCATTATTTTGGGAAAGTCATTTTATTCCCTCTCTCTTATTTTTATGATAGAAATTCGAAGATAAAATAACTAAAATCAAATGATCCTTTTTTTCTAAATTTGAGAAAAACCGAAATCTGAAAATAACGAAATCCCCAACTCTCTCCGTGGGTCCTTGAGTTGCGTGAAATTTCTAGGATCAAACCAAAATGCAATAAAATATGATATGCAATGATGATCTAATGTATAGCATTCCAAATTGAAAATTTTGGATGTTACAACATGATGCTTCATTTGCTAGTCCTTATGCCAAATGTGTATTGCATACATGTTGGTAGCGATATTATATCAAGGATGATTATCTAATGAGAGCTAACAAGCTTTGTATCCCTGAGTCTTCTGATGGCCCACAAGTATAGGGGATCAATCGTAGTCCTTTCGATAAGAAGAGTGTCGAACCCAACGATGAGCAAAAGGAAATGACAAGCGGTTTTGAGCAAGGTATTATCTGCAAGCACTGAAATTATAGGTAAGAGATACTCCCTCCGTCCCAAAATGTAAGACATTTTTTGACACTACACTAGTGTCAAAAAACGTCCTATATTATGGGACAGGGGGAGTAGTTTGGTAGCAAGGTAATTTTCTATGAGCAACAAGTAGCAATTATAACAAAGGTGCAGCAAGGTAGCCCAATCCTTTTTGTAGCAAAGTATAGGGTGGAACGATCTCTTATAATAAGCAAAGCGTTCTTGAGGACACACGGGAATTTCATCTAGTCACTTTCATCATGTTCGTTTGATTTGCGTTTGCTACTTTGATAATTTGATATGTGGTGGACCGGTGCTTGGGTCCTGTTCTTAGTTGAACAAGCCTCTCACTTATGATTACCCTGTCTCGCAAGCATCCACAACTAAGAAAGAAGAATTAAGATAAGTCTAACCATTGCATGAAATATATGGATCCAAACCAGCCCCTTACAGAATAGCACATAAACTAGGGTTTAAGCGTCTATCACTATAACAGCCACTTAATCACAACATGCATATAATCAAAATATCGACCGAATACCAAATCCACATGATTACTAATGACAAGACTTCTACCATTGTCCTCAAGAACAAAACTAACTACTCACAAATCAAATTCATGTTTATGATCAGAGGGGTATTGAATATCATTAAGGATCTGAACACATATTCTTCCACCAAATGAACCAACTAGCATCAACTACAAGATGTAATCAACACTACTAGTAACTTTAAATGCATCTAGTGCCCCTTAGTGATTTTGGTGTATTGAAGACTGATAGGTTAAGGGACTAATGTGTTTGTGAGTGTACATAGGTTCTATAAGTCAATGAGGAGTTTGATATTTACAGTGAAAGTCGACCCCTAAAAATGAATGTTTTTGACTGAAGACTTTGGTCTCCTGAAGACTTTGAAAGTGAAGAAATTGGTGTGACCTTGAAGACTTGGATATTCATGGGAGGAATCTGAAGCGTGAAGACTTTTGTATTTGTAGTTTCATTTTCTCTTTCTTGAGTCATAGGAAACACCGTACTGTTAAAGGGGGTCGAGGTAATACTAGGAAACTGATTTCCAAGTGATGCTCATCTCAAAATCCTACACCTACCCAATCCTTCGAGTGAAGCCATTGGAAATCTCATATCAGTTCAGTCAATTTCTTCAGTGACAGAGACGAAGATCTTCTGGTCTTTGAGGAATTTGTTCTGACTGAGGAGTTAGGAATTTGCCAGTGCGAATTGCCTACACAATGAGGAACATGATTGCCCTGAGGAATTCGAACCTCAAATCCGACCGTTGTTGTGCCACGCGCTAGCTGTCCAAAGTATCCTACCACCTAACGGTCATATCATTGAAGGGCATTTATGTCTTATCATGTCGGGCTGCTCCCTAGGCTATAAATAGCCACCCCCTACAACCACTGGCTGGTTGGCTGCTCCGAGAGAAATTGACACTTGTTATTCAAGAGCATCCCATCTTCTGAGGACTTTGAGCGAAAATCATCAAGTGAGGAAAACCCAAATCCCAAACCAAAACCTACAAACCCCAAAGTGATTGAGCATCACTGAAGAGATTGTTCCTGTGTGGAACCGATGCTTTTTACCTTTGAGGACTATGTATCCTCCAGACGGTTAGGTGTCATGGTCTGAGCATCCAAGAGGAATTGTGGATTGCCGAGTGACCAAGTCTGTGAAGGTTTGGAAGGCACCTGTGAAGACTTACCACTACTGTTGGGCGAGGTCTGTGTGATCTTAGCTCAAGGAGAGTACGGTGAGGACTGTGTGTCCGGGACTGTGTGTCCTCGATTTTAAATACTCAGCCGCTCCAACCAGACGTACAACTGTCACAACAGTTGGAACTGGTCTACCAAATCATTGTCTTCACCAAGCCTACTGGTTCTATTTCCTCAACCCTTTCATTTCCTCTATTATGTGTTGATGTACCTGATCATTACTGTTTGAAGACTTTGACTGAAGACTTTCTCTAATTCCTCAATCCTATTTCTTCAGTCTGTTTAGTCTTCATCTAGTTTATCCTGTGTTTACGCTTTCTGTACTCTGTGTTTGTCTTTCATTTCATCATGACGACTATGCTGTTGCTTTGTTATCCTTATACCTGAGTACTTATTCCGCTGCAAGTAGTTCTTCGCTTAGGAATTTCCTCACCCTGAACTTCCTAGTGAAGAATTCATAAAAATCGCCTATTCAGCCCCCCTCTAGTCGACGTAACGCACTTTCAGTAACCGACAGGTACTAACCTGAGGTGTTGGGAAGTGCTCCTGCCCAGGTTCCGCCTCGAGAAGGCGGTGCTTCGTCCTGAAACCTGCTGATTTTTTCTACGTCAAATGGCATCATATAGCAAAAGATGGGCTCCGGAGGCCTGCAAGCGGCCCCACAAGCTCAGGGGGCATGCCCCAGGGGGAGGGCGCACTCCTAGGCTTGTGGCTGCCTGGTGGGTTCCCCTGTGGTAATTATTTCACCAATAATTTTTATATATTACAAAGTAATTCTATATGAATTTTCAGCTCATATGGAGTTGTGCAGAATAGGTGTCTCCAATATAGCCCTTTCCAGTCCAGAGTTCTAGCTGCTGGCAATCTCCCTCTTCATGTGAAACGTGCAAAATAAGAGAGAAAAGGCCTAAGAATTGTATTATAAAGTGAAATAATAGTCCATAATGCAATAAATATTGTTAGGAAAACATGATGCAAAATGGACGTATCAACTCCCCAAGCTTAGACCTCGCTTGTCCTCAAGAGAAAGCCGATATAGATAATCATGACCACATGTTTAGAGAGAGAGGTGTCGATAAAAATAAAATACAGACATGGAAGCATCATGGTCATTACCATAATGGCAATATATCATCATAAAACTTATCATGCTAGAGTAACAATTCATTCACAAGCTAAAGTATGAAACATAAACTTTGGAAAGTAACAAACTATGATCTCAGTCTTTGAAGCTCCTAAGAAGAGAATCAGAGATGCAGTTCACTATTCGTCCACCTGATAAGTGGTTGCTAAGCAAAAGAAGTTCTGTCTCCTGCCTCCTCAGTCTCGTTCGCCTTTTTAGCACAAGTAGTCTGGTGGATGTGGTTCTTTCCACCCACCCAACCCAGTGTACCAGAAGAACCCTCAGGCTCCGAGGACAGGCGGTCCTCCTCCTCTTTGCCCACTCTCAGAGATCACTTGTCACAAATGTGATCTGAAAGTGCACCAACCAGAGGCGCCTTCTGCCTCCTCCTCCTAACAAGCCTCCAAGCAATGCAATGGTCAGACAGAACCCCTGATGTAGGGTAGAACCTAGAGGCCGATCTTTCATGTTTCGAGCGGATCCCTATGAAGAAAACAAAGAACACGAGGAGGGGAACAAGGGAAAAAACATGAGAGAACACTCAACCAACAAGAATAAAGTCACACATGTGCTAGATCATCGAGACACAAAGTGATACAAGATCCGAATCCAACAAAGGACGATACATAGGGTAACCGGTTCATCTACGAGAGGAGGTCGTGAAGAGGGTCTTCTCTGAAAGGAGGTCTTGAATCCAACAACGATCTTCTCCGAAGAGGTGTCGGTCCCTCGCGATGGAGTAGATCCGGATGGATGAGCAAGGTTCTATCTCAAAGTATGAGCTATCACAATGCTAAATCTAGCTAGGAGGTGGGAGAGGTCTATTTATAGTCTAAGTGGACAAAAGGGTAAGTGGATTTGCGCAACACACGGGTGGACGCACAGGCGTCGGATGTTCAACAGTCACTGGTTGTCCGAGGTCTCACGAGGGTTCGGACGTCCAGTGCCGGTCGGGCGTCCGATGTTTCAGTTCTGGATAGTAATTGTTTATGTCCGGTCGGGATCGGTCATCCGGTCGTCCGGAAGTCCGGAAGTCTCCGTCGTTTTGATGTTTTGGCTCGGGTGTGGTGGTGCCGTCGTCCGGAGGGGCTCGGTCATCCGGGCGCTGGGAGGTGTCAGACGTCTGGTCGGCGTCGGTCGTCCGGCCGCTATAGCATGCGACGGCTGGGACTTGGCTGGTCGTTTGGAGCTTCCAGGCATTGGTTGTCTGGTCGGCGTCGGTCATCCGAAGACTGGGAGCTTCGAGCGGGCCTTCCTATTGTCCATTGAACTTGGTGTCCATGCCGTCTTGTCCATTGGGTATAGCTGATCCGTGACTCTCTTCCAAACACCTGATCACACATAGGGTCTCCGCATGGGGTAGTAGCCATGTCTCATAAGTAGGGAGTGGGAGTTCGGAGAGGAGAGAGTTCACCTTATGTTTGATAGCCTTTGCTCGAGCTCTTGTCATAGGTCCAAGTGGTGTCGTGGGAGATGTAGGCACGTCCATGGGGATGATCGTGGGATGCTCTGCATCATCTCCCCCTCTTGGGTAAGATCCGACCTCAGATCGAAAGCTTCATCACCATGGTATGGCGAGAGGTCTTTTATGTTGAAGATGTCGCTCATGGAGTACTTGTCTCTTGGGAGGTCAATCTTGTAAGTGTTGTTGTTATAGCGTGCTAGCACCTTGAAGGGTCCATCGGCTTGATGTAGGAGTTTGGACTTACGTTCGTCGGGGAAGCGGTCCTTGCGAAGGTGTAGCACACGATATCTCCAATGTTGAATATCATGGGTTGCTTGTTGACTTTCAGCTTGGTCGCTAGTCATTGTACTTGGCGCTCGATGGTGTTCCTTGTATCTTCATGCATCTTTGTGAGGTAGCTTGCTCGTGCACTCGCGTCCATGTTGGTGCCCTCTTGTAGTGGAAGAGGTAGAATGTCCAATGGGGACAACAAGTTGAAGCCGTAGACGACCTTGAAAGGGGACTTGCTGGTTGTCGAATGTCTTGCACGGTTGTAGGCGTACTCAGCGATAGGTAGGCACTCCTCCCACTCCTTGATGTTCCTCTTGATCAACACGCGAAGTTTAGTGGAGAGTGTATTGTTCATCACCTCCGTTTGGTCGTCGGTTTGGGGACGGTATGTCGAAGAGAACAAGAGCTTGATTCCGACCTTGGTGCATAGAGTTTTCCAAAAGTAACTCAAGAACTTGACATCACGGTGCGAGACAATCTTCTTGGGCACTCCATGTAGATGTAAGATTTCCCTACAAAAGATATTGGCAATTGAAAGTGCGTTACGTCGACTAGAGGGGGGGGGGTGAATAGGCGATTTTCATGAATTCTTCACTAAGGAATTTCAGGGTGAGGAAATTCCTAAACGAAGAACCACATGCAGCGCAATAAGTACTCTGGTATCATCATAACAGAGCAACAACATAGTCATCATGATGAAATGAAAGACAAACACAGAGTACAGAAAGCGTAAACACATGATAAGCAGGATGAAGACAAAACACACTGAAGAAATAGGATTGAGGAATTAGAGACAATCTTCAGTCAAAGTCTTCAAACAGTAATGATTAGGTTCATCAACACATAACTGAGGAAATGAAAGGGTCGAGGAAATAGAACTAGTTGGCTTGGTGAAGATAATGATTTGGTAGACCAGTTCCAAATGTTGTGACAGTTGTATGTCTTGTTGGAGCGGCTGAGTATTTAAACTCGAGGACACACAGTCCCGGACAGACAGTCCTCACCGTATTCTCCTTGAGCTACGATCACACAGACGTCGCCCAACAGTAGTGGTAAGTCTTCACAGGTGACTTCCAAACCTTCACAGACTTGGTCACTCGGCAATCCACAATTCCTCTTGGATGCTCAGACCAATGACGCCTAACCGTCTAGAGGATACACAGTCCTCAAAGGTAACAAGCATCGGTTCCACAGAGGAACAATCTCTTCAGTGATGCTCAATCACTTTGGGGTTTGTAGGTTTGGGTTTGGGATTTGGGTTTTCCTCACTTGATGATTTTCGCTCAAAGTCCTCGGAGGATGGGATGCTCTCAAATGACAAGTGTTGATTTCTCTCGGAGCAGCCAACTAGCTAGTGGTTGTAGGGGGCAGCTATTTATAGCCTAGGGAGCGGCCCGACATGACAAGACATAAATGCCGTTAGCTGGTAGGATATTTTGGAACAGCTGGCGCGCGGCTCACCAACGGTCGGATATTTGAGGTTCGAATTCCTCAAGGCTATCATGTTCCTCATTGTGTAGGCAATCCATATTGGCAAATTCCTAACTCCTCGATCAGAACAAATTCCTCAGAGACCAGAAGATCTTCGTCTCTGTCACTGAAGAAATTGACTGAACTGATATGAGATTTCCAATGGCTTCACTCGAAGGATTGGGTAGGTGTAGGATTTTGAGATGTGCATCACTTGGAAATTAGTTTCCTTAGTATTACCTCAACCCCCTTTAATAGTACGGTGTTTCCTATGACTCAAGAAAGAGAAAATGAAACTACGAAAACAAAAGTCTTCACGCTTCAGATTCCTCGCATGAGTATCAAAGTTTTCGTGGTTAAACCAATTTCTTCACTTTCAAAGTCTTCAGGAGAACCAAAGTCTTCAGCCGAAGACATTCATTTTTAGGGGTCGACTTTCACTGTTAATATCAAACTCCTCATTGACTTATAGATCTTGTGTGCACTCACAAAAATATCAGTCCCTTAACTTATAAGTCTTCAATACACCAAAATCACCAAGGGGCACTAGATGCACTTAGAGGAACATGTGAAGCATCGTCTATCTTGTTGCATGGGATAAAATGAGCCATTATAGAGAATCGGTCCACAACAACAAACACGGAATCCTTTCCATTTTGAGTCCTAGGAAAACCAAGTACAAAATCCATGCTACTGTCTTCCCAAGGTTGATAAGGAATAGGAAGAGGCATGTAAATACCATGAGTTTGAGCTTTAGACATAGCTTTGCGACATGTAGAGCATCGGTTGGTGAAGCGTGAGACGTCGCAGAACATCTTGGGCCAAAAGTAGTTCTTGCAGAGTGTGGCAAATGTCTTGTCGCGTCCAAAGTGTCCCATGAGTCCCCCTCCATGAGCCTCTTGAAGAAGGAGCAAACAAAGAGAAGACTCGGGAATGCAAAGTTTGTTAGCTCTCATAAGATAATCATCCTTGATGTAATATCGTTCCCAAGACATATACATCATGCACTTAGCATAAGGAGTAGCAAAGGAAGGATCATTCACATACAAGTCTTTTATGTGCTCAAAACCAATAACTTCGACTCAAGTTTAGTGACAAGCGTGCATATGCGGGAAAGGTCATCCGCCACGATGTTTTCCTTACCCTTGATGTACTTGATGAAATAAGGAAAAGACTCTATAAATTCACTCCATTTGGCATGACGCTTGTTCAACTTAGTTTGGCCTTTTAAGTACTTGAATGTTTCGTGATCGGTATGTATGAAAAACTCATGTGGTCTAAGATAATGTTCCCAAACATGTAGCACACGTACTAAAGCATACAATTCTTTGTCATAGATGGGATAGTTAATTTGAGCACCGGAGAGTTTTTCCCTAAAATATGCAATAGCTCATTTTTCTTGCATCAAAACTCCACCAATGCCGGTACCGCTTTCATCGCAATGAACCTCAAAAGTTTTGTCAAAGTTGGGTAAAGCAAGAATCGGAGCATGAGTAAGAAAAGATTTGAGCTCATCAAAAGCAGTAGATTGCAAAGGTCCCCAAACAAAAGGAGCATTTTTCTTACTCAAGGCGTGCAAAGGTGCGGCGATAGTGCTAAAATCTTTCACAAAGTGACGATAGAAACCCGCAAGGCCAAGAAAGCTACGCACTTGTTGCAAGTTAGTGGGTTGGGGCCAAGTTTTAATTGCTGCAATTTTAGAATCATCAACATGGACACCCTTTGAGGAAACAACGAAACCCAAGAAAACAAGTTTGTCAACACCTAATGTGCACTTTTTCACGTTGGCGTAGAGACGTTCCATGCGAAGAGTTTGCAAAACAGCCCTAACATGCTTTATATGCTCTTTCAAGGATTTGCTAAAACAAGTATGTCATCTAAGTAGACCACAACAAACACTCCAATGTAAGGACGAAGCACAAAATGCATAAGACGCATGAAAGTACCAGGAGCTTCCGATAAACCCATAGGCATAACCAACCACTCGTAAGGCAAATTTGGTTTTGAAAGAGGTTTTCCATTCATCACCTTCTTGTATACGGATTTGATAATAGCGACTTTTAAGATCAATTTTTGAGAAAATGGTGGCACCACTAAGTTCATCTATCATATCATCTAGGCGAGGAATGGGATGCCTATACCGAACAGTGATAGCACTGATGGGTCTACAATCTGAGCACATGCGAAAACTACCATCTTGCTTGGGCACAACTACAACCGGAACACACAAGGGCTTAAGATTTCACGTACATGTCTGTTGTCGATTAGTTGTTGTACTGGCCATTGGATCTCCTTAGTTTCTTCAGGGTTGACGTGGTTGGGAGCTTTGTTAGGTAGAGGTGCTCCTGGGATGAGGTCGATTCAGTGCTCAATGCCTCATAGCAGAGGTAGACCCAGAGGTAGCTTATCGGGGAAAACATCTTGGAATTCCTGCAAAAGAGAAGACAACACTAAAGGTAGATTGTGAGAGGTGTTAGTTTTGGGTGCCTCGTCCTTGCACACAAGGACAAAGTGCATAACACTCAATGGGTTCTCACACACTTCTCTCATCTCACTTTTGGTGGCAAATATGACGAAGTTTTTCCTGTCGCTCATCATGGAGGCACTCGGTTTTGGCTTGTGTCTCTCACTCTCTTTTGGGTGGATCACTCTCTCACTCTTTTCTCCACGATGGGTGGCTTGCTTGTCGTTGATCATTTGACTAGGAGACATAGGTCGTAGCACATATTCCTTCCCTTTCATCTTGAAGCTATAGTGATTGGTCGCCAATTGTGGATGAGGCCGCGATCAAATTGCCATGGTCGACCAAGAAGGAGGTGGCAAACGGACATCGGGACGACATCACACTCCAATGTGTCTTCATATGCTCCAATTTTGAAGGAGACTTGGACCGTATGCTCGACACGTATAGTGCCGGAATCACATAGCCAATGGACCTTGTATAGGTGCGGGTGCTTCATCTTGACCAATTGGAGCTTGGAGCATAGTTCTTCACTTGCCAAGTTGTGACAACTACCTCCATCGATGATGACCTTGACGGACCTTCCATTGATGCCGGCCTTTGTGTGGAAGATGTGGCATCTTTGGTCTTCGTCTTGTTGATGTTGAAGAGTCAAGACCTTGGAGACAACGAGAGCGGGGCTCGAATCCTCATCACAAAAGACTTGATCATCTTCATCCTCATTCACACGTCGGTGAATTGCCACTTGCTCAAGGGCTTCCATTTCCTCTTCACTCATGGAGTCATAGGTTCCATCATCATTGAGGATCATGGTGCGCTTGTTTGTACATTGAAAGGACTTGTGGCCTCAGCCACCGCAAGTGAAACACTTGAAGGAGCTTGTCTTGACAGTCTCATCGGTTGGAGTAGATGCTGAAGCGCGCTGCTTGAAGTTGCTTGTAATAGGCGGAGGACGACTTGAGGTTGTCGAAGTTTTCTTGTAGCTCGACTTGTCGTCGTTGCTTGTAGATGGCTTGGTTGAGGTAGAAGTTGTTGGTGTCGTTGAAGCTTGGTTGTTGGAGAAGCAGTAGGTCTTGGATGAGTACTTGGCGTACTTGAAGTCATCTTGCACTTGGCGTTCCGCTTTGGTAGCTTGATGCACGAGCTCAATGAGGTTGGAGTAGGGTTCAAAGTTGGCAATCTTCTTGATGCGATGTTTGAGGCCATTCAAGAAACGTGCCATAGTTTGCTCATCATCTTCTGTGACATTGGCTCTTATCATGGCTATCTCCATTTCCTTGTAGTATTCTTCAACACTCTTTGTTCCTTGCTTGATTAGTTGGATATTCTTGAAGATATCGTGGTTGTAGTAGGTGGGCACAAAATGTGCTCGCATGACATCTTTCATTTGAGCCCAAGTGGTGATTGGTGGTTCACCTCTTGCTTCTCGGCGCTCAAGGACTTGTTCCCTCCATATGAGCACATAATATTGAAACTCAAGGGATGCCATAGGGATCTTCTTCTCTTCCTCATAGTTGTGCAAATGAAAGATTTTGTCGACCTTCAATGCCCATGATAGGTACTCTTCGGCATCATTGCTTCCATTGAGGTTGGGCATGGTGAACTTTAGCTTGCCATAGTGTTGCTCTTCATTGTGTTGGGCTTGAGGGTGATGATGACTCCCTTGACGTAGAGGATTATCAACCTCATGTTGCTCTTGGTGTGGAGGATTTCCATAGTCGTGTTGCTCTTGTTGAACTTGAGGTTGTGGAGGAGCTTGTAGAGCTTGACGTTGCACTCTTGGTTGGTAGTTCCGCTCTTGGATTTCTTCTCGAAGTGCTTCCTCTTGATTGCGCCTATCGCGGTTGCGTTTGGCAATGGCTCGACTTGATTCTTGAAGGGCACGTTGCGCTTCAAAAGCTTGTGCTTCACATTGTTGTTGTTGAAGATGTTGAGCCTCGACATATTGTTCATCTTGATGTTGTCGCGCTCCCTCTCCCTCTTGGTGACGTTGACGTTGTTGTTCTTGAGCTTGTGCAAGAGGAACTTGGTTTGGTTGATGACAATGTTCTTCCTCATCGACTTGCTCTTGTGAATGATTGCCGTGTAGAGGATTGTGAGATGCATGACGGTCTTGACTCGCTGCTCATCGTAGAGTGTTCGTTGTCCGTGTACTAGAGCCGGAGAAGGTGTCAACGGTGTGTCGACTTGAGCGGCTCCGTCTTGATTATGAAGAAGTGGAAGGTTGGAGGTTCACCAACAAGGCACGGATCTCGTCCATTCTTGCATCATTCTCTTGCTTGTGAGCATCGAGCTTGTTGTCGAAGTAGTCCCTTGTTCGTTGCTTGGAGAGTCGCAAGTCGGTGGCGAGATTGTCGATGCGGTCGCTCATTGCTTGTTGATGTTGATGCAATGCTCGTTGTGCTCCAAAGAGGTGGCTCTTGGTGACGTATGATGACATGTCGTCGTCTTACTCGATGAAGAGTGGGTTGGTAGAAGAACTCGGCCTATCCATCATTCCAAGCAAAAATGTGAGTGGGAGAAAGAGAAGAACTTATACCAAATGTACCTTGACTATCGGTGTACTAGAATAGGGGTACCCTAGTATCCCGAACTTGTGCACGGGCAATTGCAGCACCCCGCGGCAAGGCTCGCCAGGTCGCTGCCAAGATCCTCCGTGGCCCCTCAGAAGACAAGACCCCGGCAAGAGAGGCTTGCCGGGAAGCCATCCAGGAACAAAGTATTCAACCCGAGAAGACAAGGCCCCGGCAAGAGGAGCTTGCCGGGAAGGCCAACCAAGGCATCTCAAGAACGCTTGCCGCGACGCGCCACACGTCCCGGCAAGGCACGACGAGCGACAAGCTCCCGGGCCCGACAAGGTAGCGCCTGCGGCAAGATACTTGCCGCGGCAAGCGGTCGCTCCGCGCCCAGGCTCCAGCACACCCAACAATGTGTCGTCCTGGGACCCTTCCAGGCACGCGTGGCGGGAGGCTGTGCAGCCAGCGGTGCATGGTGGCAAGCGGCGCTGACAAGAAGGCCATCGTGGCGATCGGTGGCGCCCCTGACGGTCTCTTCTCGCACTGTTTAGACGACACAGACGGGCATTTAATGCCCTTGTCCCCTGCCGTCAGGGTTAGGTATGATACACTGTATCTACAGTAGAGGTAGCTGTACCTACCGCACTCTTTTTCCATTTTTACCCCTCTAGTCTACGTTGCCACCTGTCGGTAACCCCTTAAACGTATAAAAGGAGGCCCATGCGCAACGTAGAAGGGGTTCAGCTCATTCGAAACACCAAGAACACTCTCACGCTCGGTCTGGTAGCGTTCATCGCTCCTGAGCAAGAACTCAATACAATCAAGCAAGCAACAGTAGGAGTGTTATCTCTCTGGAGAGCTCCGAAGCTGGGTAAACTGCTCGTGTGCATTGCCTTGATCCGCTCTTCGTGCGATCTCCGCCCCCCTCCGAACCGAAAGGGGCTCGGTCCGCCGGTCCCCATAGGTGTTCGTGGGTTAGTTTCCCCCCGACATCTTTGGCGCGCCAGGTAGGGGACGTCGAGATTGTGTGAACCCGATCCGGTGTGCACACGAGCTAAATCTTCATCGTCTTCATCAACATGCCACCGAAGAAGAAGGCTTCGGAGGCAGCCCTTCCATCTGCGTCGCTCCTACCGCCTCCGGAGCAAACGGGCGGTGGAGTAGACACCGGTGGAAGAACGGGCGTCGACGAGGGTGCTCACAGCGCTGCCAAGTCCAAGGACAAGGCCGCGCAGACCTCGGCGTCCGTACGCGCACCGCGCCCATCTCAGGAGGCGCGGGACCAGCAGCGTCATGGCGTTCGCAGCGCCATACGTCCGCTGGGCCAAGATCAAGCTGGTGGTTCTCGCAGAGTTCAAGATTAGCATGCACGCCAGCATGCTGGCCCCAGCGAAGTGCGGTCGCCTGGACGGGACACTGCTCCTTCTAACATAGTTAGAAGTCCGAGCATATCCCACTCCTCGCACCGCTCGCCGATGCCGCCCACCACTCCAGCAGAAGCCTTGGCGTGAGCTCAACTGCTTCTAGATTACCCTCCGACGGCGGTCAAGACCGACGAGTGGAGGGCCACTATCCAGAGCCTCATCGGCTTCGTCAACGGCGACACTGCGCGGCAACCAAGCACCTCACTGCCGCGGCAAGACTGCCGGACGCGAGCCGATGGCAACAAGACTGATGGGGGTGCAACTTCCATGCACTCTCCACCAAGAAGGCCAAGATCGCCGACTCGCCGGATCCACCCCGACAGTGGCTCCACCGCGTCGTCATATCCACGAGCTCGTCGCGACCAGCGCCAAGTTCTCCACGAACGGCAACAAGAGGACGCTCGTACTCGCATCGAGCGCCGAAGAGAAGCGCGGCGTCAATCTGACCAGCGCGCTGGGCCCTCTGTCGACATGCACGCGCCGGGGGAACCAGGCGACTTGCCGTACGCGGTAGGTTGCCCTGCGTTCACCCATGAGCTGCGGCAAGTCCAGTGGCCCAGCAAGAAAAACTTCAAACCAGACGTACCGGAGAAGTACGACGGCAAGTCGCATCCGTCGGAGTTCCTCAGCATCTACACCATCGCGGTGCAGGCTGCCGGGGGACGGGACGACAAGATCCTTGCCAACTACTTCCCGCTGGTGCTCAAGCCCAACGTCAGATCCTGGCTCATGCACTTGCCAGACAACTCCATCTCCTCTTGGGCAGATCTATGCCATCAGTTTGTCGGCGCCTTTACAGGTGGCCACAAGCCACATGGCCAAGAGAGCGACCTTCATCTGCTAGCCCAGAAGGAAGGAGAGTCCCTGCGCAAGTACATTCAGAGATTCAGCCGTGTACAGCACAACATCCCAGACGTCCACCCTGCCGCGGTCATCAGCGCGTTCCATCAGAACATGCGAAACTGCAGGATGAGGGAGGAGATGGCGATGTGTAAGATCAGGGACGTCAACGAGCTTTATGCCCTGGCCGACAAGTGTGCACGCGCTGAAGAGGGGAGGAGGCTCCCCGGAGAGACTACAGGAGCAGGAGGATCCGACAGTGAGTATGCCACCCCGGCAAGGAAAGGCCGACGACGGAACAACAAAAGGAAGAAGGGCGAGGAAGTGCTAGCTGTCGAGCAGACCGGCAACGGAGGTGGCGCCAAGGAAGCTAAGGATGGTGGCTCCGGCAAGGAGGCCCAGGCTGTGGCAGCCGCCGACAAGCAGGACAGCTCCGGCAAGCAGTATTGCAAGATCCACCGCACCAAGGGCCATGACCTCCAGAGGTGCAAGAAGGTCGAGCAGCTTGTTGAGCAGCAAAAAGCTAAGTACGAGCGACGCGACAAGGAGAAGGCCCAGGAAGGTGCTGGTGGAGCCGGCAAGAAATGCCCCAGCCGGGGAGGATGCCGCGGCAAGGCCAAGCAGCGGCAAGGAGACAGGCCTCCTCGCGGCCGCGACAAGGATGAAGACAACGACAATGACGAAGACATGGATGATGACGAGGCCGATGAGCAGGAATTTCAGAAAGCCACAGAGGTCCTGTGCGTTGACGGTGGTGCTTCTCTGCATACTTCGCACCGCCAACTCAAGCAGTGGGTGCGGGAAGTTAATGCAGCAGAACCATCCATGGAGTCACGCAAGCCTCTGAAATGGTCCAGCATGCCTATCATCTTCGATATTGAGGATCACCCTGATCGCATAACTGCGGTCGGGTGCTTGCCGATGTTGGTTTCGCCAACCATCCGCAACCTCAAAGTCATGAAGATGCTAGTTGACGGCGGGGCCGGCTTGAACCTGATCTCCTCCGTGGTCCTCCAGAAGCTCCAGATCCCTGACAGCGAGCTCGAAGAGACCGGCGCATTCCAAGGAATCAACCCGGGAAGGAGCAAGCCGAAGGGAAAGATCACGCTGCCGGTCACATTTGGCAGCGAGCTGAACTTCAGAACTGAGAGGGTCACTTTTGATGTGGCCGACATTCCATTGCCCTACAATGGAATACTCGGCCGCCCTGCACTCGCCAAGTTCATGGCAGCCTCTCATTATGCCTACAACGTGCTCAAGATGCCAGGCCCGATAAGTGTAATCTCTGTCCCTAGCGACAAGAAGGATGCCCTTATCTGCGCCGACAAGATCTACCGGGAAGCAGCAGCCGCAGCCGATCGCAAGACACTTGCCGCTGAAGCTCCTGGGGGGAAGAAGAAGACAAAGTCCGGCAAGAGCTCCGATGCCCACTCCGGCAAGCGCACCTCTTCGGAGTGCTGCGCTACCATCGAGGACGCACCATCGAGCTCCACCGGCAAGTGTAAGAAGACGATGGCAGCTCCACCGGAGACCAAGAAGGTGTCCGCCAAGGAGGACGGCACTGGTGGTACCTTCACCATCAGTGCCACTCTTGATCCTAAATAGGAAAGCGCGCTCGTTGCTTTCCTGCGGGCGAATGTCGACGTGTTTGCATGGCAACCGTCTGATATCCCCGGTGTTCCCAGGAAAGTAATTGAGCACCACCTAGCCGTTTGTCCTCATGCGCGGCCCGTCAAGCAGAAAGTCAGGAAGCAAGCTGTGGAGCGCCAAGAATTTATAGCAGAAGAAATCAGGAAGTTGGAAGCAGCAGGACTTGTCAGAGGAGTGCTCCATCCCACGTGGTTGGCCAATCCTGTAGTTGTGTGCAAGGCCAACGGGAAATGGAGGCTTTGTATAGACTTCACTGATGTCAATAAAGCTTGTCCCAAAGATCCATTTCCCTTGCCGCGCATCGACCAGATTGTTGACTCCACAGCCGGATGTGATTTTCTTTCATTTCTAGATGCATACTCAGGATACCATCAGATCTTCATGGCAGAAGAAGATGAGGAGAAAACCGCGTTCATCACCCCATGTGGCACATATTGTTTCATACGGATGCCCTTCGGGTTAAAGAATGCTGGTTCAACGTTTGCAAGGGTAGTCCATGTCGCTTTTGAACCCCAGATACACAGAAATGTGGAAGCCTACATGGATGATATAGTGGTCAAGAGCAAAGACAAGGCTACTCTGATTCAAGATTTAGATGGAACCTTTGCAAATCTGCGCAAGATCAACCTCAAGCTCAATCCTGAGAAGTGCGTGTTTGGAGTCCCTTTCGGCAAGCTTCTCGGGTTCTTTGTCTCTCAGCAGGGGATTGAAGCCAACCCCGACAAGATCAAGGCCATTGAGCAGATCGAAGCACCGAAGCGCGTCAAGGATGTACGAAGGCTTGCCGGTTGCGTGGCTGCTCTCAACAGGTTTATCTCTAAGTCTGCTGAGCGCGCCTTGCCGTTTTCAAAATATTGAAAAAGGCAGGTCCAATGAAATGGACTCTGGAAGCGGAGGCTGCGCTGCAGGACTTGAAGAAGTACCTGTCCTCCACTCCAATACTTGTCGCACCTAAGCCACAAGAGAAGTTGATGCTGTATCTAGCAGCAACCAATCAAGTGGTTAGTGCTGCGTTAATAGCAGAGAGGGAGGCGGACGATGAGCCAGCAACCACGGCAAACGAATCCAGCGACAAGCAGGGGGCTTCCCCGACAAGCTCTGGTCCTGACAAAGATGGATCTGCGCAGGCATGCAAGGAGGTGCAGAAGAAAATGGTACAACGCCCAGTTTACTTTCTCAGTTCCCTTCTGCAGGGGGCTAGATCAAGGTACTCTGGTGTGCAAAAATTGCTTTTCGGCCTTCTCATGGCCTCGAGAAAGCTGCGCCATTACTTCCAGGCACATGAGATCACAGTTGTCACTCGCTTTCCGCTGAAGAGGATACTGCAGAATCCAGAAGCAACAGGCAGGATTGTCGAGTGGGCACTGGAACTGTCAAGCTTTGGCCTCAAGTTTGAGAGCACTTCAACTATCCAAAGCAGAGCATTGGCAGAATTCATAGCAGAATGGACGCCAACACCAGATGAAGAAATTCCAGAAATGAGCATCCCCGTCAAGGAGACAAGCAAAGAGTGGCTGATGTACTTTGATGGTGCCTTCTCGCTGCAAGGCGCCGGTGCTGGCATGCTGCTTGTCGCACCCACCGGAGAGCACCTCAAGTACGTAGTCCAGATGCACTTTCCCAAGGAGCAAGCAACGAACAATACTGCAGAGTATGAGGGTTTGCTTGCCGGCCTCAGAATCGCAGCAGACCTTGGGATCAAGAAGCTCATTGTCAGGGGTGACTCGCAGCTTGTCGTCCGCCAAGTGAACAAGAGTTATCAGAGTCCGTTGATGGAAGCATATGTTGATGAAGTGAGGAAGCTAGAAGAGCACTTTGACGGCCTACAAATGGAGCATGTTCCAAGAGCTCAGAATGACATAGCTTATGGCCTGTCGAAGTGCGCCGCACTAAAGTTACCTGTGGAACCAGGGATCTTCGTGCTCAAGTTGACTCAACCATCCGTGACACCGTCAACTGGACAGAGCAAGAAGAGGAAGTTGGTTTCTGGTGACTACTTTCCGGCAGAGCTTCCCGGAGCCGCCGCCAAGAAGGTCCCCAAGATCAACACCAAGAGTGCTGAGGAGCAGCCTGCTCCGACAAGCCTTACGGTTTGTTTCGTTGAAGCAGATGCTCCCGACAAGTTTTGCTCCGGCAAGCTTGCCGGGGAGCATCATGCTCCGGCTGAACTACATGTTCTTGCCGTGGAAGCGGATGTTCCCGCAGCAACAGATATGCCTTTAGTCCTTGTTGTCGAGCAGCAAGCTCCAGCATAGGCGCAACAGATTGTCCATTTCCTTCAGTCAGGAGAGCTTCCCGAAGAGCAAGAAGAAGCGGAAAGAGTAGCCCGGCAGTCAAGTATGTACAAGTTTGTCGACAGCACACTGTACAGAATAAGACTCAACGGTGTGAAATTGAAGTGCATTTGCCGGGAAGGTGGACAGCAGCTGTTGGCAGAGATACATGGAGGCATATGTGGTCACCACATTGGCGCAAGAGCACTTGCCGGCAAAGCATTCCGGCAAGGATTCTTCTGGCCGACAGCCCTCCAGGATGCAACTGCACAAGTAACCAAGTGTGAAGCGTGCCAGTTCCATTCCAAGCAGATACACCAGCCAGCTCAAGCTCTCCAAACGATCCCTTTATCCTGGCCATTTTCGGTCTGGGGGCTCGACATCCTCGGCCCCTTCCCCCGAGCTGTCGGGGGCTTTGAGTTCTTGTACGTCGCCATCGACAAGTTCACAAAGTGTCCGGAAGTGGAACCAGTGAGGAAGGTGACATCACAGTCAGCAGTCAAGTTCTTCAAGTCGATTGTTTGCCGTTTCGGGATCCCTAACAGGATCATCACCGACAACGGCACGCAATTTACGAGCCGCACCTTCATGCAGTATGTCCAAGATCTTGGCGCCGAGGTCTGCTTCGCTTCTGTTGCTCATCCGAGAAGCAACGGTCAAGCGGAGAGGGCAAATGCTGAAGTGCTGCGGGGCCTCAAGACCAGAACTTTTGACAGGCTGCACAAGTGCGGAAGAAACTGGATCAAGGAGCTGCCGGTGGTTCTTTGGTCGATCAGGACGACGCCAAATCGAGCCACTGGCCAGACACCTTTCGCTCTAGTCTATGGAGCAGAGGCAGTTCTCCCCACGGAGCTCGTTTACGGGTCGCCCCAAGTGCTCGCTTACGATGAGCTCGAGCAAGAGCAGCTGCGACAAGATGACGCACTGCTCCTTGAGGAAGACCGTCTTCAGGCTGCTGTGCGAGCCGCTTGCTACCAGCAAGCTTTGCGTCGCTACCATAGCCGCAAGGTTAAAGCCAGAAGCTTCGAGGAAGGCGACCTTGTTCTTCGGCGTGTTCAGTCCGCCAAGAATTCCAACAAGTTGACGCCGAAGTGGGAAGGCCCTTATCGGGTGAAACGAGTCACTAGGCCCGGCGCTGTCCACCTTGAGACCGAAGATGGCATTCCGGTGAGCAACTCCTGGAACATTGAACATCTTCGTAAGTTTTACCCATAGGGCGCGGTTGCCGGAAGCTTTTCCGGCAACCACCTTTTGTACAAGTCTTTCCGCTGTTGCATGTAATCCTTTGTACAAAGCCGGGCGCAGACCCCGTGCATAAATAAAGCTCATGTGCTTCGCACATCTAGTCAATCTCATGCATTCTTTTTTCACGTGTGTTATCTGACGTCTTGTGCAGCACCTGCCTCCGGTAAGCCATGACGAGCCGTAAGGCTCCATATCATTACTTTCTTCTGTTTCTTGCTCAAAGGAAAGAAGGATCCCTCACCCACAAGGTTTGCCGGGGGGGAAGGAGAAGATAATGGTGTGGACCAGGCCGTTCAAGAAAGTTTCGCCTTGCCGGGAAGCAAACAACAGAAAAGCTAAGTTGCCAAAGTTTGAGCAATCAGTTTTTAAATTTTTTAAGTTATCTTCCTTGAACGACCGTGCTTTGTATGGAAAACCTGTGCGCGGAGGAACCAACTCGTAGCTAGTTGCGCCCTTACTTTGTTTCGAGTCCGCTCAACAACTTAAGTGAGCTGCGACTAGTTGCGGCAAGGTTACTTGTCGGTAGCGGCACCGCCAGCAGGCTGCTGAAGTTCTGCACTCAGTGCTCGCGGCAAGCGTGCCTCCGCCGGCAAGTTTTCCTAAAAAGCGTAGGGCAGAAACATACAAAGCCAAGAGTCGAGTAAAGGAAGTAACATAGCAATTATTACCTAAGATAGAGTTATATTACAAAAGTAACTTGTCGCGCCTCTAATAAAAGTGTTCCCGTGACATGACTGGCAGCGGCAAGAAAAATAAGAAAACGGACGGCCTAATCTACGCGGCCGCCATCAACACTCTTGACCTCATTCACCTTGTCCACAATGGGTGCGACAAGGGCTTTGAGCGCGTCAAGATCAGTATCCGCCGGTAGCTTCTTGAGGACATTGGCGAAGTTGAGGCCTGGGTTGCGGAAGGCCACCTTCACCAACACCTTCTCCAAGACTCGAGCGCAGATCGTGCGCGACTCGTCGGCCAGCTGCTTCGGGATCCTCTCTCGGAGCTGCTGAAGGGCTGTCGCCACGCCTTTGAAGAATATAGTGAGCTTGGCACTAGGGGGGGAGATTCTCATCGGAGGAATACCCAAAGTCCTCCACCCCCAGCTGTGCCAGCTCCCCGTCAATGACAGCGGCAATGTTCACGAGGCCCTCCGTCCAGAGCTCCACAGTATCTCCGAAGGTGTTCTGGGTCTCGGCGGCCCTCGTCAGCAACGCTTCGTTGCCCTTGATTTCCTCCTTCAAGTCCGCCTCCCGCTTCTTGGCGCCGTCCAGCGTCTCCATCAAGGTGGCCAGCTTGAGCTTCAGATCGGTGTTGGAATCCTTGGCGGCGCTCAGCTCTTTGCCCTTCTCGGCGAGTTGGCCCTGCAGCTCACCGTGGGCAAGGGCGTCCTTCTCGCGCTCCAGCTTAAGCGCAGCAAGCTCTTCGCCGCCCGCCTTCAGATCAGCCTCCAGCTGCGCCACCCTTGCCTCCAATTCCTTCTTGGCGGTCTCGGCAGCCGCAGCTGCATCCTTTGCTTCTTGGAGCGCCCCGCTAAGTGCCTGCTCACGCGCGGCAAGTTCCTCCTCGTGGCTGTCGAGGTTCACTTTCCGTTGAGCCAGCTCGCCTTCTTGCGCGTGTAGCTTCTCGCCGGCGAGCCGCTGCTGCTCTTCAGCTTCGGCCTTCTCGAGGAGGAAGGCCTTCCGCTCCTCAGCAAGCTCCTCCCGCTCCTCCGCCAAGGCCCGGAGAGCTTCTTGGCGAAGACCCCGGAGCTCCTCTGCGCGCTTCTCTATGTCCATGCTCGCCTTCGCGACGAGCGCTTCCCGGGACTCCAGCTTGGCTTGGCGGGCGCGGTAGAGCGCCAGCAGCCTCTGTAGCAGCCGTTCCTCCTCATGCTCGTTGTTGCTGCTTCCCGGCACGTCGACGATCGACAACCCGGCGGAGGCGAGCACCTCCCCATCCAAAGCTTCTCCTTCCACCGGCGCCCTGGAGCTTGACGCCCAAGGGAGCTTGAAGAAGATGCCCTCGCCGGCCTTCAGATAGGCGCCGGGCTGGGACTCCTCGGAGCCTGGCGCTACGGCAGCGGCAGAGGGATCGGCGGTCGGTGCAGCGCCTGGCGCTCCTGCGGCCTCAGGGCCGTCAGTGCGATCGCCAGATCCCTCGCCAGCTTCCTCGGCGGCAGCCTTGGCGGCCTCTTCGCCGGCGGGCACATCAGCACTGGCTCCTTCTTCGGTGGCCGCGGCATCATCAGCATCACCGCGCGCGTTCTCCTCGCCGCCCGCCTCGGTCTCCATCGGCTCCGTGGAGGGTGGATCTGACGACCGGAGAAGGAGAATAAATCAAACAAGCATTCAAGAAAGAGAGAAAGATCAGAAGAAGACGAGGAAGATTTCAAGCAAGGGATTACCTGCACTAGGATCCATGACCATGGGCTCCACCACCGGAGGCTCGCTGGTGTTGTCTCTTGCCGAAGACTCCTCTCTTGCCGGAGATTGTTCCTTTGCCGGGGAACGCTCCCTTGCCGGGGAATCACCCCTTGGCGGTGTGGTGGAAGCGGAAGGCACGTCGGAGGCAGTTTCCGAGCCCTCCGGGTGAAGCTGTTCTGCTCCTGCACAAGCAAACCAACAGTTAGAAGTCAGCAAAGGAAAGAGCACCCGTGCGCGCCCAAAAGCAGAAAGTAAACTATGTACTTACGCTGGGGGCTGTGCTGGGGGCTGCTTCGCGGAGTTGTTGCCGGGTCTGGCAAGGTAGTCTCGGGCGCCCCTCCTGTTGTCTCGACGGGCTCATCCTCGATGATAACCACCGGCACCTTGGCCCTCTTCGCCGCTCTTGGAGCCAACGTCCTGAAAGGGAACAAGTTCAGATCAAAGCAAGTCAGATACAAGATAAAGCTGCAAAAATCGAAGAAATACAAGTACACAGAAGAAGTCTTACTCTTCTTCCTCCTCGTCGGAACTGAGCGCGGAGAGGTCGAAGTCCGGCCCACCTGCGGCGCGATGAGGCGGAGGGGTAGGATCCCTTGTCCGCTTGGCGGGCGCGGTGGCGGTGGCGCGGGAAGATCCAACTCCAGTTGCCACAGCGGCGCGGGGCGCTCCCGCGGCAACATCGCTTGTCGCGGTGGAGCGTGTCGCGCGGCGCGTCAGCTGCTGATTCCTTTGCCGCCCCGCTGCGTCCCCGCCCCTGCGAAGGCGCCTTCTTGGTTGAATTGGGGGCTGCGCTGCGAGATCCGCCTGCGGCAAGTGGCCTGGAGATGGCGGGCCGCTCGCACCCTCGGCGGGCTCACCCTCGGCGGGCTCACCCGACTCGACCTCCGGTGCGGCAAGCTCTTCTTCGCTGTCGATCCACTCTCGCTCGGCTAGACTTGCCACCGCCTCCGCCTCTGCCTCCTCCATAGTGAAGCCAAACTCACCCGCGGCAGCGGCTGCCGCCGCCTCTTTCGCCCCGGTGAAGATGCGTCGCATCTCCTCCTCGGTGGTGTCACGGGTGAGGCTCCTCTTCTCATCGGCGCGGACCTCCACCTCCACCAGCCCGTCGAAGAATTGCTGCACGACCTCGTCGGCTGGCTCTTGCCACATCGGGACCAGACCGTGCGAATCACACTGCGGCATCATCGCGCGGATGCGGTCGAGGGAAGAATTGTTGCACAGCGGGACGACCCCCGCCGGCAACCTAAACCACTCCGGATGCTGGGGATCGTGCTTGAATAGCTCCTTGAGCATCGCATCCAGCTCCAGCACGGTGAAGTTGAAGTTGAGGCCCGGGCGCAGTCGCATGATATCTGCCGGGCCGCCAAACTCCCAAGCGGGTCTATTCCTCTCTTGCAGGGGGGCGATGCGGCGGCGGAGGAAATCTGCGCCTACGGCACCCACTGTCAACCCGGCAACCCTGAGACGCAAGATTCTGGTGGTGGCAATCTTCAGCCTCACGTCCTCCGGGGCTAGGCTGCTCCAGTCATTGCCGCGCACTACAGGAACTTGTCGCAGGGCGGTGAACGGCTGCGGGTCCTCCTCCATGATCCAACACCACTCAGCTCTCCACTCGTCCCACTTGCTGCGGAGCTCCCCCTCCAGATATGCCTCCTTCTTGCCGGCCCTCGAGATCCAGGCGATTCCTCCGGAAAGCGGCTCTCCTCTCTCGACCCGAGGCATGAAATAGTGGCGGAAAAGAGCGACATTTGGGTGGACTCCGACAAAGTTTTCGCACAAATGTGCGAAAACGGACATGGTCAAGACGGCGTTGGGGGTGAAATCAAGGAGATGAAACCCGTAGGTGTTCATAATGTTGCAGAAGAATTCCGAGAAGGGCGGGCAGAGGCCGCAATAGAAGAACAACGGGAAGAAAGGATACCCGCATGGAGCCCTTGTCGAAGTGGCGGTGGAGAGAACCCTCGTGCGTGGATGCGCACGCGTCTCCGTCGCCCAGAAAAGATAGAACCATTGCCGCAGCCCCTCCGCGTCGAGCTCGGCGGGGAATGTGGCCCGCTCCTTGCGCAGCGCCTCGAGCCGCAGCGCCTCGGCCGACTTTGCGACCTTCCCGGTCTTCGGAGCCATGGCGAAGGTGGTGGAAGGGGTCGACAACGTTGGTGGCGATGCCGGAGATTTATGGCGGAGCGCTGCTTTCTTAGAAGAGAGGGGAACGGCGGAGATTCTGGAGTAGTAAACGGACAAGGTGAGCAACTGCCTCTGTCCCCTCTGCTTATAAAGAGGGAGGGGGCGAACATTACACATTTTTAGAATAAATAATACCCCACGATCTCTCCCATGACGCCGCAATCAACGCGTGCCATTCGGGGAGGGCGCGGTGGATGCGGAGTAGCAAACGGCGCGACCAGGCCGCGTGTGCCGTGCCCTGTTTTGGGCCTGGCCCAACAGCGCTCGGCACCGTGTATGGCCCAGGCCCGGGGGCTCCTGTCGGTGTACTAGAATAGGGGTACCCTAGTATCCCGAACTTGTGCACGGGCAGTTGCAGCACCCCGCGGCAAGGCTCGCCAGGTCGCTGCCAAGATCCTCCGTGGCCCCTCAGAAGACAAGACCCCGGCAAGAGGGGCTTGCCGGGAAGCCATCCAGGAACAAAGTATTCAACACGAGAAGACAAGGCCCCGACAAGAGGAGCTTGCCGGGAAGGCCAACCAAGGCATCTCAAGAACGCTTGCCGCGACGCGCCACGCGTCCCGGCAAGGCACGGCGGGCGACAAGCTCCCGTGCCCGACAAGGTAGCGCCCGCGGCAAGATACTTGCCGCGGCAAGCGGTCGCTCCGCGCCCAGGCTCCAGCACACCCAACAACGTGTCGTCCTGGGGCCCTTCCAGGCACGCGTGGCGGGAGGCTGTGCAGCCAGCGGTGCGTGGTGGCAAGCGGCGCTGACAAGAAGGCCATCGTGGCGATCGGTGGCGTCCTTGACGGTCTCTTCTCGCACTGTTTAGACGACACAGACGGGCATTTAATGCCCTTGTCCCCTGCCGTCAGGGTTAGGTATGATACACTATATCTACAGTAGAGGTAGCTGTACCTACCGCACTCTTTTTCCATTTTTACCCCTCTAGTCTACGTTGCCACCTGTCGGTAACCCCTTAAACGTATAAAAGGAGGCCCATGCACAACGTAAAGGGGGTTCGGCTCATTCGAAACACCAAGAACACTCTCACGCTCGGTCTGGTAGCGTTCTTCGCTCCTGAGCAAGAACTCAATACAGTCAAGCAAGCAGCAGTAGGAGTGTTATCTCTCCGGAGAGCTCCGAAGCTGGGTAAACTGCTCGTGTGCATTGCCTCGATCCGCTCTTCGTGCGATCTCCGCCCCCCTCCGAACTGAAAGGGGCTCAGTCCGCCGGTCCCCATAGGTGTTCATGGGTCAGTTTCCCCCCGACATTGACCGATGTTGAAGATGGATCAATGATCAAGTGTGGACAATGAAATAGCACAATTCGTACCTGCTACCTCTTGAGCACTGCGTTGGTTTTCCCTTGTAGAGGAAAGGGTGATGCAGCAAAGTAGCATAGGTATTTCCCTTAGTTTTTGAGAACCAAGGTATCAATCTACTAGGAGGCTCCTCAAAAGTTCCTCGTACATACACCAACAAACAAGAACCTCGCAACCAACGCGATAAAGGGGTTGTCAATCGCTTCACGGTAACTTGTGAAAGTGAGATCTAATAGAGATAATAAGATAAGATAATTATTTTTTGGTATTTTTGTGATAAGATTGAAAATTAAAGATTGCAAATAAAAGTAGATTGGAAACTTATATGATAAAAGATAGACCAGGGGGGCATAGGTTTCACTAGTGGCTTCTCTCAAGATAGCATAAGTATTACGGTGGGTGAACAAATTACTGTCGAGCAATTGATAGAAAAGTGCATAGTTATGAGATTATCTAGGCATGATCATGTATATAGGCATCACGTCTACAACAAGTAGAACAAAACGATTCTGCCTCTACTACTATTACTCCACACATCGACCGACTCCTGCCTGCATCTAGAGTATTAAGTTCATAAGAACAGATTAACGCATTAAGAAAGATGACATGATTTAGAGGGATAACCTCAAGCAATATGATATAAACCCCATCTTTTTATCCTTGATGGCAACAATACAATACGTGCCTTGCCGCCCCTGCTGTCACAGGGAAAGGACACTGCAAGATTGAACCCAAAGCTAAGCACTTCTCCCATTGCAAGAAAGATCAATCTAGTAGGCCAAACCAAACTGATAATTTGAAGAGAATTGCAAAGATAACTAATCACACATAAAAGAATTCAGAGGAGATTCAAATATTTCTCATAGATAAACTTGATCATAAACACACAATTCATCGGATCTCAACAAACACACCGCAAAAAGAGTTACATCGAATAGATCTCCAAGACGATCAAGGAGAACTTTGTATTGAGATTCAGAGAGAGAGAGAGAAGAAGCCATCTAGCTAATAACTATGGACCCGGAGGTCTGTGGTAAACTACTCACAACTCATTGGAGAGGCCTTGGAGATGATGTAGAGGCCCTCCGTGGTCGATTCCCCCTACGGCGGAGCTCCCACGAAGGCTCCAAGATGGGATCTCGCGGATACAGAAGGTTGCGGTGGTGGAAATAGTTTTCTACGTGGATATATATAGGAGGAAGAAGTAGGTCGGTGGAACCACGAGGAGCCCACGAGGGTGGGGGGCGCGCCGACCCCCCTAGGGCGCGCCCTCCTGCCTCGTGACTTCCTCGTCTGCTGCTTGACGTCCACTCCAAGTCTCCTGGATTGCCTTTGTTCCAAAAAGCTCGCTCTTGAAGGTTTCATTCCGTTTGGACTCTGTTTGATATTCCTTTTCTTCGAAGCACTGAAATAGGCAAAAAAACAGCAATTCGGGCTGGGCCTCCGGTTAGTAGGTTAGTCCCAAAAATGATATAAACGTTGGAGACGAATCAAGCATCCCCAAGCTTAATTCCTGCTCGTCCTCGAGTAGGTAAATGATAAACACAGAATTTTTGATGTGGAATGCTAGCTAGCATATTTCTCAATGTAATTTTCTCTATTGTGGCATGAATGTTCAGATCCAAATTATTCAAGACAAAAGTTCATATTGATATAAGAAATAGTAATACTTCAAGCACACTAACAAGGCAATCATGTCTTCTTAAAATAACATGGCTAAAGAAAGTTGATCCCTACAAAATCATATAGTTAGGCTATGTTTCATTTTCATCACACAAAATACTCCCATCAGGAATAAACCCGGTTTCAGCCAAGCAATTGGTTCATACTTTTTAACGCGCTTCAGCTTTTTTCAACTCTCACGCAATACATGAGCATGAGCCATGGATATAGCACTATGGGTGGAATAGAAGATGATGATGGAGGTTGTGTGGAGAAGACAAAAAAAGGAGAAAGTCTCACGTTGACGAGGCTAATCAATGGGCTATGGAGATGCCCATCAATTGATTTCAACATGATGAGTAGGGATTGCCATGCAACGGATGCACTAGAGCTATAAATGTATGAAAGCTCAACAAAAGAAACCAAGTGGGTGTGCATCCAACTTGCTTGCTCACGAAGACCTAGGGCATTTTGAGGAAGCCCATCGTTGAAATATACAAGACAAGTTCTATAATGAAAAATTCCCACTAGTATATGAAAGTAACAACATAAGAGACTCTCTATATGAAGAACATGGTGCTACTTTGAAGCACAAGTGTGGAAAAAGATAGTAACATTGTCCCCTTTTTTATTTTTATATGTTTTGGGCCTTTCTTTTTTTATTTGGCCTTTCCTTTCTTTATTTTTTATTGGCCTTTTTTTATTTTGCCTTTCCTTTTTTTATAAGGGACAATGCTCTAATAATGATGATCATCACACTTCTATTTATTTACAACTCAAGAATTACAACTCGATACTAGAACAAGATATGACTCTATATGAATGCCTCCTGCGGTGTACCGGGATGGGCAATGAATCAAGAGTGACATGTATGAAAAATTATGCATGGTGGCTTTGCCACGAATACGATGTCAACTACATGATCATGCAAGGCAATATGACAATGATGATGCATGTCACGATAAACGGAACGGTGGAAAGTTGCATGGCAATATATCTCAGAATGGCTATGGAAATGCCATAACAGGTAGGTATGGTGGCTGTTTTGAGGAAGATATAAGGAGGTTTATGTGTGATAGAGCGTATCGTATCACGGGATTTGGATGCACCGGCGAAGTTTGCACCAACTCTCAAGGTGAGAAAGGGCAATGCATGGTACCAAAGAGGCTAGCAATAATGGAAAGGAAGAGTGCGTATAATCCATGGACTCACATTAGTCATGAAGAACTCATATACTTATTGCAAAAGTTTTATTAGCCCTTGAAGCAAAGTACTACTACGCATGCTCCTAGGGGAAGGGTTAGTAGGATTTAACCATCACGCGATCCCGACCTCCACACATAAGGAAGGCAATCAAAAGAGCACCTCATGCAACAAATTTGTTACACAACTTTTAGCATACGTGCATGCTACGGGACTTGCCAACTTCAACACAAAAATTCTTTAAATTCACAATTAGCCAACTAGCATGACTCTAATATCACCACCTCTATATCTCAAAACAATTATCAAGCATCAAATTGATCATAGCATCCAATTCACTTCCTATGGTAGTTTTTATTATACCCAACTTGGATGCCCATCATTCTAGGACCAATTTTATAACCATAGCAAATACCTTGCTGTTCTAAAAGACTCTCAAAATAATATAAGTGAAGCATGAGAGATCAACAATTTCTACAAAATAAAACCACCGCCGTGCTCTAAAAATATATAAGTGAAGGACTAGAGCAAAACTATCTAGCTCAAAAGATATAAGTGAAGCACATAGAGTATTCTAATAAATTCCAAATCATGTGTGTCTCTCCCAAAAGGTGTGTACAGCAAGGATGACTATGGTAAACTAAAAAGCAAAGACTCATATCATACAAGACGCTCCAAGAAAAACACATATCATGTGGCGAATAAAAATATAGCTCCAAGTAAAGTTACCGATAGATGAAGACGAAAGAGGGGATGCCTTCCGGGGCATCCCCAAGCTTAGGCTTTTGGTTGTCCTTGGATTATCTTGGGGTGCCATGGGCATTCCCAAGCTTAGGCTCTTGCCACTCCTTATTCCATAGTCCATCAAATCTTTACCCAAAACTTGAAAACTTCACACCACAAAACTCAACAGGAAATCTCATAAGCTCCATTAGTGCAAGAAAGAAAAACCACCACATAAGGTACTGTAATGAACTCATTCTTTATTTATATTGGTGTTAAACCTACTGTATTCCAACTTATCTATGGTTCATACCCCCCCACCCGATACTAGCCATAGATGCATCAAAATAAGCAAACAACACATGAAAAACAGAATCTGTCAAAAACAGAACAGTCTGTAGCAATCTGTAACTCCCGAATACTTCTGGAATTCTAAATATCCTACCAAAATAGGAGGTCCTGGTAAATTTGTCTGTTGATCTACTACAAAACGAATCAACTCAAAAGCACATTCCTGTGAGTTATTAAAATTATTCTTGTGCATGCAAAAGTTTCTGTTTTTTAGCAGAATCAAATTAACTATCATCGTAGGTTATCCTATAGGTTCTACTTGGCACAAACACTAATTAAAACATAAAACCACATCTAAACAGAGGCTAGATGAATTATTTATTATTAAACAGAAGCAAAAATCGAGGAACAAAAATAAAATTGGGTTGCCTCCCAACAAGCGCTATCGTTTAACGCCCCTAGCTAGGCATAAAAGCGAGATAAGATCTAAGTATTGCCATCTTTGGCATTCAATTCATAAGTGGCTCGCATAATAGATTCATCAGGTAATTTGAGTTTCTTTCTAGGAAAGTGTTCCATGCCTTTCCTTAGTGGAAATTGGAATCTAATATTCCCTTCCTTCATATTAATAATTGCACCAATCGTTCTATGGAAAGGTCTACCAAGAATAATAGGACATGAAAGATTGCAATCTATATCAAGAACGATAAAATCTACGGGCACATAATTCCTATTCGCAACAATAAGAACATCATTAATCCTTCCCATAGGTTTCTTAATGGTGGAATCCTCAAGTTGCAAGTTTAAAGAGCAATCACCAAAATGATGGAAACCTAGTATATCACATAAAGTTTTCGGAATCATGGAAACACTAGCACCCAAATCACACAAAGCATAGCATTCATGATCTTTAATTTTAATTTTTATAGTAGGTTCCCACTCTTCATAAAGTTTTCTAGGTATAGAAACTTCCAATTCAAGCTTTTCTTCATAAGATTGCATCAAGGCATTAACAATATGTTTGGTAAAAGCTTTATTTTGACTATAAGCATGAGGAGAATTCAACACGGATTGCAACAAGGAAATACAATCTATTAAATAACAATTATCATAATTAAATCCTTCAAATCCATAATAGTGGGTTCATTGCTATGTAAAGTTTTGACCTCTCCAATCCCACTTTTACCAAATTTAGCATCAAGATCTAAAAACTCTGAATCATTGGGACGCCTTTTAACTAAAGTTGACTTATCTCCAGTCCCATAATTATCAAGATTCATATTGCAAAACAAAGATTTAATCGGGGACACATCAATAATTTTTAGATCTTCATCATTATTTTCATGGAAACTAGAACAACACGCTCTTACAAAGCAATCTTTCTTAGAATGCATCCTAGCGGTTCTTTCTTTGCACTCATCAATGGAAATTCTCTTTGCTTTGAGAGACTCATTGATATCATAATTAGGTGGAATATATCTAAGTTTCAAAGAATCAACATCAAGAGAAAGTCTATCAATGATCCTAGCCAATTCATCAACTTTAAGCAATTTTTCTTCAAGCAAAGCATTGAAATTCTTTTGAGAGATCATAAATTCTTTAACACTATTCTAAAAATCAGAGGGCATCTTATTAAAATTTCCATAAGAGTTGTTGTAGGAATTACCATAATTATTAGAGGAAATACTAGGAAACGACCTAGGATTAAAGTTTCCTCTATACGTGTTGTTATCAAAATTATTCCTACCAACAAAATTCACATCCATAGATTCATTATTATTCTCAATCAAAGTAGACAAAGGCTTATCATTGGGATTAATAGGAGCACTCTTAGTAGCGAATAATTTCATAAGTTCATCCATCTTTCCACTCAAAACATTAATCTCTTCTATCGCATGAACCTTTTTACTAGTGGATCTTTCGGTGTGCCATTGAGAATAATTAACCATAAAATTAACAAGGATTTAGTAGCTTCTCGTAAAGTGATTTCCATAAAAGTGCCTCCTACGGCCGAATCTAAAAGATTTCTAGAAGCAAAATTCAATCCGGCATAAAATTTTTGTATGATCATCCATAAATTCAAACCATGTGTAGGGCAATTGTGAATCATTAATTTCATTCCTTCCCAAGATTGTGCAACATGCTCATGATCAAGTTGTTTAAAATTCATAATATCATTTCTAAGAGAGATGATCTTAGCGGGAGGAAAATACTTAGAGATAAAAGCATCTTTGCACTTATTCCATGAATCAATACTATTTTTAGGCAAAGACGAAAACCAAGTTTTAGCACGATCTCTAAGTGAAAACGGAAATAACTTCAATTTAACAATATCATTATCCGTATCTTTCTTCTTTTGCATATCACACAAATCAACAAAGTTATTTAGATGAGTAGCGGCATCTTCACTAGGAAGGCTGGAGAATTGATATTTTTTTGGACCATGAACAGTAGGAAAGACTCCTACCGTGTTAATATATTAAAGGAAAAGAACACACTGTACAATGAGTATTTACATGGGGGGGGGGGGTTATAATACAATCTTGTAAACTTTGTGACAAGAGAAGAAAGAGCAACTTGGAGGTGCAACTACAGGGAGTTTACAAAGTCAAGCACAAAGGGCCTACGCTCCTCTTTTACTCTATATTGAAGAAGCCCAAAATGTCCTTTGAATTTGTCCGCCAAGAGTTGAAGGATGGCATTATTGATCTAAAGTGTTTGTTATTCCTCTCCTTTCAAATACTCCAGGCTGCCACAATGAATTTTTCCAAGAACATAGGAGTGGGATGAATGATTTTTTGGGCCTCAATAGCTTGCAAACGACCATGAAAAGGCTCCCAGTTAATCCCAAGTTTATCCCAACAAAGCTTGCTGAATGAGCAGGTGAAGATCATGTGTTCCACTGTTTCCTCAATGTTAATTCCACATAAGAGGCAATTGTGATCATCCCCTATGTTGTAGTGCCTTCTTTTCAACATGTTCCTTGTATTGAGCCTGTCCTAGAAAAGAAGCCAGGCAAAAACCTTCAATTTCAATGTGCATTTAGACTTCCAGATCCAGCAGAAAACTTGGTGAACTTGGACGTCCTTGAAGACAAATTTATAGTAGTCAGTTGATTTGTAGCTGGCCTTGCCCCATGAGTAGTGCCAAACATCCAAGGCAGTCGTGGTGGGTTGTAGATGAGACGCAATAGTTTGCATGTCCCGGACCTCCTCCAGCGCTTGGGGGGTCAAGGGTAGGTGGAACGCTTCCCCCAGTGACGTGCTCCCCAAGAAATCCTTGACAAAAACATCTTCATCCAAAGAGTGTGAGAAAGCCCGAGGGTGGGAGTCTTGAATAATCTGTCCTGCCCATAAATCTTTCCAAAACAAAGTTGTAGTGCCACAAACAATATTGACTTTAAAAATCCCCCTAAACGTAGGAGTGAGATTGAGTATGTCTTTCCACCAAAAAGAGCCAACTGGATCACAAGCATGTGGGATTTTCAGGGCGTAGTACGAATCCCAAGTTAGTTGCACCCAAGGGATATCCAACTTGTTGTAGAATTTATGCAGGAATTTCAAGAGCAGTGCATCATTTTGTATTCGGAGATTGAGCACACCAAGTACTCCCTTATTTTTAGGTTTGCAAACCATATCCCAGGCAGCCAAAGAGTTACATTTATTGCCCTGTTCAGTCTTCTTGATCCATAGGCACCTGCGCCTAATTTTGTCCAGCAGCTCGATAAGTTTCGGTGGAAAGTGCAACGTGCACATTGCATATATAAGGAGCGAGGTGACCGTGGAGTTGAGGAGCGTTAACTTGCCAGCATGGGACATAAGTGACAGTGTGGAGGACAAACTTCGTTCAACTGTGCTGACCAGGGGTATGAAGTCATGAATGGTAGGTCGAGATGTGCCCAGAGGCAGGCCAAGATAGGTGAAGGGCATGGTACCAATTGAGCACTCAAAGATAGCAGCCAGTTGTGCAAATAAAACAGCGTCCAAGTTTATTGGAATGAGTGTTGACTTGTGGAAATTGATCTTAAGACAGATGGACTGAGCATATTTGGTTAGAATGCCTTTGATAATCAATGCTTGATGAGGGCAAGAGGGCATGAGGAGAATCGTGTCATCGACGTGCTGCACAATAGGATAGTCCATGTTTCCATTAGATGGAATGGGAAGCTGGATTTTACCTTCCCTATAAGCTTCATTAATTGCAGACTATAGTAGGTCGGCCGCCAGCACGAAAATAAGTGGAGACAGCGGATCACCCTGTCGGGCCCCACACTTGCAATGAAATTGTCTGTCCAGGACACCGTTAAGGAGAACCGAAGATCCGCCAGAAGAGAAAATTGAGTTTATCCAAGACAACCATTTCTCATTAAAGCCCATATGCCTCATAATGTTGATCATGGGATCATGCTGGATGGTGTCAAATGCTTTGGCAAAATCAAGTTTAAGCAGAACTATTGGCCGTTTGGAAGCTTGGCATTGGTGGATGTATTGGAAAGTCCATGCGAGGCAATCCTGTATAGATCTCCCACGAATGAAACCATATTGGTTGCGGTGAATAATTTGCAGAATAACCTTTTGCAGACGGTTGGGCAGGAGCTTAGTAATGAGTTTAAGGCAGTAGTTGAGTAGTGTGATTGGCCGGTAATCATTAACTGTGGAGGGAGACCCATTCTTTGGGATCAGAGTGATTAAACCATCATTAATTCTGTGTAGATTAAGTGTTCCCGCATGGAATTGATCGCACAACAAGTAGAAATCTTCCCTGATGATTGGCCAACAAGCTTTGAGAAAAAGGCCACTAAAACCGTCCGGACCAGGAGCCCTATCACTTGGCATTTCTTTAATGACCCCATCAATTTCTTCACGCGTGAAAGGAAGCGTGAGATGATCCAAGTTTGCATGAGGCCGTATCAGAGAAGGTAGATCGAAATACATATGGGTGGGGCTAGAGGTACCTAGTCTGTCCGAATATGCATAGAAAAGTAGAGCCTCTTTGCCGTTATGATCTTCCACTGCAAGCCCATCAGGGGTTTGGAGATTGGCAATGTTATTTTTGCGATATCTTTCGGTGGCCATTGCTTGAAAGAACTTTGTGTTTTCGTCGCCAAATTGAACCCATCGAATGGTTCGTTTCTTCCAGTACTACTTCTGATAGTCCAATAACCAAAGGAGATGATTTTTGATGATCTTGCGGAAGTTGCTCTTAGGCAGTGTGAGAGCCCGTTGATTTTCCAACTCATCCAGGTCAGCTAGTGTTTTATTCATGTTTTCAATAGCCACCGATAACCGTGAAATTCTTTTACTCCAAGCCTTGAGCTCTTGTCGAAGATTCTTAAACTTTCCACATAGGACTGTAGCTGCATTGGACAGAGCAATAGGTTTATCCCAAACCCTCTTAACCACATCCATAAATCCAGGGTGCAGCAGCCAATAGGATTCAAACCTGAAAAGCTTGGCCCGAGGGATTTTTGTCTCAATGTTTACCACAAAGGGTGTGTGATCCGAGGTGGGTTTACAAAGAGGTTTTACCATTGTGTTGGGGTAAACACTTCTCCAATAAATAGATGTAAAAAACCAATCTAGTTGCTCGAGGAGGGGATCGTTTTGCATGTTACTCCATGTGTATAGTCTGCCTTTAATGGGAAACTCCACTAGGTTAAGCTTCCGGATAATGTCATTAAAGGTTGACATATCATTGACATCACCTCCCGGTTTGTTACGATTTTCTGGCCCTCTAATATAATTGAAATCTCCAAGGAATAAGCAATCTTCATATGTTTGGATATTTCTGTCATAAAGCCACTAAGTAAACATGTCCTGAGAAGGCCCTATGTAGGGACCATAGATGTTGTAAAGAGTCCAAGCTTGTGCCCAAATTGTGCTGGTGAATTGAATTCCTAAAGAAAATTCTTCTTGAACAACCACAACCCCCTAGAAGATGGAGCTGTTAAGCCCCACGAGAAGGAATATAAGCAAATTTATCGAAGCGCTTACGACAGCAAGTTTTAATAAATGCTAGATCGATAACAGGTTTTTTAGTTTCCTGCAAACAAACGATGGCACAGCCACTAATAGATATCGCGTTCGACATTGCTAGTAACTTTTTATCAGAATTTAACCCACGCACATTCCAACATAGCACGTTCCAGATACGCAAAAGCGGTATCAGGGGCTTCAAACTTAAGTAGAAGAAGAGGAGCTGTCCACCTAGCTATTGTGGATGATAGCCATGTCTTCAGGCACAAGCAGAGCAGCCTCCGTGAGCTCCTGGGGCGGGACAGTGCAGCGGACAACGCCAATCTCCTGCATAGTGCGGATGGAAGTTGGAGGAGGAGCCTGATCCATGGCCACCGAGCTAGAGCTGGTAGCAGGAGAAGGTATCACACGGGGCTTCACCTTGGAAACAGGAGGGCGCACATCAAAGATTTGTGGCACCCTGAATCCATCAAAGCATGTCGATCTGGTGCTGTGCCTGACTTCAATGGTGACCGCAGGAGCCTTGAACTTGGAGCGACATGGGCGGGCAGCCGATGTGCCAAGCACATCAGACAGAACTTGGGCTAGACCCAAGTCAGACCCCTCCTCCAAAGTTTCATGAGCAACGAGTGGAGGCCCATCATTCAAACCAGAAACTGGCACCAACATAAGCAGATCATCAACGGGATCAACACTGTTCTGGGCCTCAAGATCTGAAGCAATAACATCTTCAGTTGCGGATGGTAGAGAGCCAGAGATCTCAGACTGCGGCAAACTAGGTCCCCCCTCTTCAGGTGCCAATTCAATTAGCTGCACCGAGCTAGCAGCCGGGGCGATGGGCAGGATACGAGCAGAGAAGCAAAGTAGATGGGTGGTCTCCTAGTCAGCAACCTGAAGAATGGTCCGAGGCGAAGGTGTCTGAAACTCCAATGGAGGCAAACCATATCCAGCGCTCCAGGGCCTGAAAGCAGCCACAACAGACATGATGGATCTGGAGAGATATGCAGTGAAGACATTCCTCGGGATCAAATCAGAAGATAACACGGTAGCAAGCTCATTGCCTTCAACAGAGATACTGACATTCATAGTATCAGCAGTGACAGTAACATCCACATTGGTGATGTTATGGAGCACAGGTGGAGCGGCAAACAGAGTGCTAACTTGATTGTTGGAGCCCAGAGAGGATGCCTGAGTGCTAGCAGAGGAGCTAGTTTCAAACTAGGCCGAGTTCAGGTTGTTAGTGACGTTGTCTTCAGGCAGGATGCCATCTTGCACGCAGAGACCCCGAGCAGCAAGCCATGCTTGGAAGTTAACCAGGGAAGCTAGCATTTGCGGAGCCGAGGGCTGTGGCCATGGATCCCAGTGAGCCTCTTGGGTTCCATCTTGCTGAGGAGCATGGTGCGGAGCCTGGTCATTTCCGACCCCATTCTGAAGCAACCAATTTTGCAGTTGTTGCTGGTAAAGTTGCTCCGCTGTGAGGCCATCCCCAAACATGGGATGCGACACACCGTTGGCTGGAGGAGGTTCTTCATCAGCGGTTGGGACCTCAGGGTCATGTGCATTCCAGTCTGCACCACGGACAATATAAACGGCGGCAGTCCAACAAGCTCTATCTCCTCCTAACTGATGGATGACGATGCTTTTAGGTATGAGGCGCATATGAATGACTCTGACTTTTAGCAGCACCACATAACGATCAACATTGGGACTGTTCCAAGAAACTAATCTGCCATAGTCATCCACCGAACGCTGAAGATAAAATTCTTCTGATAGTCATCAGGGAAACCAATATAAAGCAACCAAACTTCTGGACCGTATGTGGTGTTGCGCATATTGAGAGCAGCATTATGACGCACAAAAGAAATCACTAGATCTTCCTCATCGAGCTGGAAGGTGGTGTTGACTGCAGTGTCTCTTATGAAGGAATTAGCAAAGGCAAACATACCAACTCCCGGAGGATGGTCAGAGGACTCGGTGGTGTGTAGTCCAGACTCGTGAACCAGGCCTTCAATGGTGTTGCGGAGATCCTCCTGGAGATGCAGAGGCACAAATCTGCTAGCCTCAGCGATGGCGAGGAAATTGTTGTTCAATGGCGGGATGGGATTCACCGCCATGTCCGCCCTCACCTTGCGATCTGCTGGCCCTGGCTCAATGGACCAGCCATCCGGGAGGAAGGGGAGGGGATTTACGGGGCAGTTGGCCATGGTTGGGGGCGAGGCAGTGATGGCGACGGCGGCTGTGGTGTTTTGTGGTGGTGGTGGTGGTGCTAGAGCAGAGCACTCTACAACATTGGGAACCGGGGCGGGCAATGGGGGAGAATGCGGGGCGTCAAAGGTGCTAGCTGGGGTTTTTGGTCGCCAATGCCATCGCTGGGCCCAGCGTCGTCACCAGCAAGATTGCACCAGATGTCCATAGCGGCCGCATGCAGTGCATAGGACGGTGGAGGTTGGTTGGCCCCTGGGCATTGTCGACGGGTAAGTTTTTTCCATAGAAGGAAAATAGGTTTGCTACCCAGACTGATAGGATTTGACTGCATTATCAGAATCTGATCCCATAAAAGTAGTGCCATTCAAAGAAGCCTGAAGTTTAGACGGGCAATTAAAACCTTTGTGCCCTGGAGCCGAACAGTGCAGACAAATAATCCGGGCGTGGCACTGGGATTTGTCATGCCCCCATTGTAAACATTTTGCACAAAGTACCCCCCAGCCATTTACCAAATCGAATAATTCCTTCGAAGTATATCCCGCGCGCGATAAATCCGCAATATGCACGGAGGAAAGTAAAGGCGGCCAGGAGGTGTGCGAAGGTGCATATTTGAACACGGAAACAAGGAAACTTTGCGGTAATTGGGGGTAGGTAATATTGGTAGGAAAATTGAAATTACCAATCCGGAATAAATGCTCCATAGAATCGCCTGGGCATTGAATGACCGTGTTTGAGGGCACCGTAAGCTCCGCAGATCCAGGATGATGATCACCAGGAGGTGCCATGTTCGAACATGAAGCTTCATGGCTGTTCATGTCTTTGAAAACCACGGAATTTAAAGGAACCAGCCCAAATTTGCTTAACTCTTTGGAGGGAGCATGATCATGTCCAGAGGGCTGTGTGAAAATAGATGAGGCAATGCGCACAGCTACGAGGCTTCGGCTAGCAATAGAATCCATCCTTTCATCAGCATGCCAACAAGAACCCAAATGCTTGTAACCATTAAAACGGCCATTGAACAGATGAAAGTGAAAAATGAAATCCGGCCAAATACGGTCCTTAAGGCCATGAATAAAATGCCCAACCTTGTTTCCGGCCACAGAAAACCGAAAGAACCTCTCAAAGATCTTAGAAACCTTAAAGCCAAGATGATGCCCACCAATACAACATTGTATAGCCACACCCACAGATTCCTCATTGAGGGGGAAGGATGCAGAGGAGAAGGAAACAACCAAGAAAAATTCCTTGGTCTTGAGTGAAGGAGAAAAGTGCACCGTTTCTCCAAACCGACGACATACCTGATCGGCCACCGCAAGGCCCGGGTTGACTCTTTCATAACAAGATTCAACAAAGCAGCATTGATTTCACAAGATTCAACATCATTAAGTGGAGCAATCAGAGTGCTAAAGAAATCATTATTATTGGTATTGGAAAAGTCACATAATTTAGTATTAGCTTGAGCCATCGCGACAAACAATCCAACACACAAGCACACAGGAGGGAAGCGAAAGAGAGAGGCGAACGAAAAAGAGAGGGCGAAAAAAACGGCAAGGGTGAAGTGGGGGAGAGGAAAACAAGAGGCAAATGGCAAATAATGTAATGCGAGGGAGATGAGTTTGTGATGGGTACTTGGTATGTCTTGACTTGAGGAAGACCTCCCCGGCAATGGTGCCAGAAATCCTTCTTGCTACCTCTTGAGCACTGTGCTGGTTTTCCCTTGAAGAGGAAAGGGTGATGCAGCAAAGTAGTGTAAATACTTCCATCAATTTTTTAGAACCAAGGTATCAATCCAGTAGGAGGCTCCTCAAAAGTCCCTCGTACCTACACAAACAAACAAGAACCTCGCAACCAACGCGATAAAGGGGTTGTCAATCCCTTCACGGTAACTTGCAAAAAAGAGATCTGATAGAGATAATAAGATAAGATAAATATTTTTGGTTTTTTTATGATATATATTGGAAAGTAAAGATTGCAAATAAAAGTAGATTGGAAAGTTATATGATAAAATATAGACCTGGGGGCCATAGGTTTCACTAGTGGCTTCTCTCAAGATAGCATAAGTATTACGGTGGGTGAACAAATTACTATCGAGCAATTGATAGAAAAGTGCATAGTTATGAGATTATCTAGGCATGATCATGTATATAGGCATCACATCCGCAACAAGTAGACCGAAACGGTTCTGCATCTACCACTATTACTCCACACATTGAACGACTCCTGCCTGCATCTAGAGTATTATGTTCATAAGAATAGAGTAACACATTAAGAAAGATGACATGATGTAGAGGGATAAACTCAAGCAATATGATATAAACCCCATCTTTTTATCCTTGATGGCAACAATACAATATGTGCCTTGCTGCCCCTGCTGTCACTGGGAAAGGACACCGCAAGATTGAGCCCAAAGCTAAACACTTCTCCCATTGCAAGAAAGTTCAATCTAGTAGGCCAAACCAAGCTGATAATTTGAAGAGACTTGCAAAGATAACTAATCACACATAAAAGAATTCAGAGGAGATTCAAATACTTCTCATAGATAAACTTGATCATAAACGCACAATTCATCGGATCTCGACAAACACACCACAAAAAGAGTTACATCGAATAGATCTCCAAGAAGATCAAGGAGAACTTTGTATTGAGATTCAAAGAGAGAGAAGAAGCCATCTAGTTAATAAGTATGGACCCGAAGATTTGTGGTAAACTACTCACAACTCATCGGAGAGGCCTTGGAGATGATGTAGAGGCCCTCCATGGTCGATTCCCCCTCCGGCGGAGCGCCAGCGAAGGCTCCAAGATGGGATCTCGCGGATACAGAAGGTTGCGGCGGTGGAAATAGTTTTTCATGGTGCTCCTGGATGTTCTTGGGGTACGTGGATATATAGAGGAGGAAGAAGTAGGTCGGTGGATCCACGAGGGGCCCACGAGGATGGGGGGCATGGCCACCGCCCTAGGGCGTGCCCTCCTGCCTTGTTGCTTCCTCGTCTGCTGCTTGACGTCCACTCCATGTCTCCTGGATTGTGTTTGTTCCAAAACGATCGGTCCCGAAGGTTTCATTCCGTTTGGACTCCGTTTGATATTCCTTTTCTTTGAAGCACTGAAATAGGCAAAAAAAAGGCAATTCGGGCTGGGCCTCCGGTTAGTAGGTTAGTCCCAAAAATGATATAAAAGTGTAAAGTAAAGCCCATAAACATCCAAAACAGGTAATATAATAGCATGGAACAATCAAAAATTATAGATACGTTGGAGATGTATCAGTACCAATTCTTGTCAGTTCTCACACCTACACAAGTAAAAGCTTATGGTGTAGCTTGGTTAGGATGGTGGCACAAAATTTGATGTAATTGTTAGTGAGCTTCAATAATCTTGGAAAAGATTCACAAATTTGCAAATGCAACAAGTAGAGCAAGCAAATAGTGGTACACGGAAACACACACGCAAATAGATAAGTGGGATTGTGCAAACAAAAAATGAGCCAAAATGTGGAGTCCACGAAAATGCTCTGGTTGCACAATACTAGAGAGACGCTAGCACCATTACACAATAGGCGGATACATAACTTGTGCACAACCTATTAGGCAAAAATGCAACAACCTCTATCCCAAGTATGCTATATGTATGGTGTTTTGGTGATATGATCCAAGATGATCGGATATGACAATCTTAATGTAGTATGATGATATGGTTCTTGCTTATAAGCTCTTTGCTTATCTTTCCTTCTTGCTTAAAAGCTTGTTTGGCTCTGTCACTTTTGAGCTCTTTTCTCATGCAAAACTTCATGAACCAAGATAGTAATTTTGTATGCGATGACAACTTTGTGACATAAAAGATGATACCAAGATATGTAACGCTATGATATGGTATGTATGCTATGGAGTATGATCACTAATGTGCACAAGTCATGTTGCCGGCAATACACAATGGCTAGTCTCGATGGGTAAGTAACGCAAAAGTAAGGCTATGTGGTTATCAATGCAATGGCATGGAAATGACAAAGATGTCGTCGAGGTTACCGTCCTTGGCTGTGATGAGCCCTTTGCGAAGATGAACGATCATGATGTTGATGTCGAACCGCACCTATATAGCCGAAACACAATAGGACACGGGAACCACAAGTCAAATTCTCAAAGACCCAAAATGTGTCAAAACTTGTTGGAGTTTGAAGCGGGTAAGCGATTGTGGTATGCAAGTGCGTATGCGAAAGTGGTGGTGGAACTGTGGAAAACCGAACTAAAAATATTTAGTTTCGTCAGGAATGGTTGGACGACCGATGCTGGTCGGACGATTGGAAGTCTTCGGATGTCTGGTGCCTGGGAGATTTCGGGCACGGGATGAACAACTCGTTTTCGAGGTGGAGAGGTCAAATCTGAGCGGTTTTGTGGATGGAATTGGTGGATAAGGTGGGGGAATGCTAGATCCAAACGTGGCAAATCAAATCCATGGATCAAATCCAACAAAACTTCATCACACCAACAAATCACAAAAAAAATTGGGGCTATTTTTGGTGGGGATTTTCGGATTTAGGACGAAATCAACGAAATCAAGCTAGAAAACATGGGGTAGGGGCTCCAAAAACAAGATCAACGTGCCTCATGATACTAAGATGACATAGGATAGAACCCTAGAGGACGATCTTTCACGTTTGGAGCAGATCCCTATGAAGAACACGAGGAGGAGAACGAGGGAAAAACACGAGAGAACACTTAACCAACAAGAATAAAGTCACACATGTGCTAGACCATCGAGACACAAAGTGATACAAGATCCGAATCCATCAAAGGACGATACATAGGGTAACCGGTTCTTCTCCAAGAGGAGGTCTTGAAGAGGGTCTTCTCCGAAAGGAGGTCTTGAGTCCAACAAGGATCTTCTCCGAAGAGGTGTTGGTTCCTCGTGGTGGAGTAGATCCGGATGGATGAGCAAGGCTCTATCTCAAAATATGAGCTATCATAATGCTAACCCTAGCTAGGAGGTGGGAGAGGTCTATTTATATTCTAAGTGGATGAAAGGGTAAGTGGCTACGGCCCAACACATGGGCGGACACACAGGTGTCGGACGTCCGACGATGATTGGTCGTCCGAGGGCTCATGAGGGTTCGGACGTCCGGTGCCGGTCGGGCGTCCGAAGTTTTGGTTTTGGACAGTAATTGTCGGTCGTCCGGTCGGGGTCGGTTGTCGGATCGTCCGGAAGTCTCCGTTCTTCCGATGTTTTGACTCAGGTGTGGTGGTGCCGGTCATCCGGAGAGGTTCGGTCGTCCGGGCGCTGGGAGGTGTCGGACGTCCGGTCGGCGTCGGTAGTCCGGCCGCTGTAGCGTGCGACGGCTAGGACTTGGCTGGTCGTTTGGAGCTTCGAGGTGTCAGTCGTCCGGTCGGCGTCGGACGTTCGGTCGGCGTTGGTTGTCCGAAGACTGGGAGTTTCGAGCGGGCCTTCCTCTTGTCCGTTGAACTTGGTGTCCACGCTGTCTTGTGCATTGGGTATAGCTGATTCGTGACTCTCTTCCAAACACCTGATCACACATCGGGTCTCTGCATGAGGTAGTAGCCATGTCTCATAAGTATGGAGTGGGAGTTCGGAGAGCAGCGAGTTCACCTTATCTTTGATAGCCTTTGCTCGAGCTCTTGTCATAGGTCCAAGTGGTGTCGTGGGAGATGTAGGCACATCCATGAGGGTGATCGTGGGATCCTCCGCATCAACCCCAAGTCAGCAAGAGTGAACATGGTCAATGCACGTCAAGCAGGGAGTCTTCTGAAGTGATCATGGGTACTCTCCCAGTTAACTCTTTTCCTGCTAAAGTTTTATTTGATTCTGGTGCATGGCATTATTTCATGTCAAGACTGTTTTTTCACAAAGCATGAGTTGCTATTCGAAGAGCTCCCTAGACCCTTGTCCGTTGCTTCTTTGGGTGCTTTAACGAATTCCAACAAAGTGGCTACTAATGTTGACATCAAGATGGGCAATTATTCTTTACAGGCTTCTTCGATGGTTCTTGGGAATATTGATATTGATCTTATCCTCATCATGGATTAGCTTTATAAGTACAAGGCTCTTCTTAATTGTGCGGCCAAAGAAATTCAGTTGATTCATCCTTCTACATGTGTGATTATCTTTGCGGCTCGTGATGACACCATTCGGTTATTCTCCCTCAATGAGAAATGCGAAATTTCTGCAATATCTCAAGTTTCGGTGGTTTCTGAATATGAGGAGGTTTTTCTAGAAGATTTCTGCTACTTCTAGAGCTTGCGTTGGTTTTCCTTGAAGAGGAAAGGGTGATGCAACAATAGTAGTGTAAGTATTTCCCTCAGTTTTTGAGAACAAAGGTATCAATCCAGTAGGAGGCTCCTCAAAATTCGCACACACCTACACAAACAAACAAAGAACTCGCAACCAACGCAATAAAGGGGTTGTCAATCCCTTCACGGCCACTTGCAAAAGTGAGATCTTATAGAGATAGTATGATAAGATAAATATATTTTGGTATTTTATAATATAGACTGGAAAAGTAAATATGCAAATAAAAGTAGACTGAAAGCTTATATAATAAAAGATAGACCCGGGGGCCATAGGTTTCACTAGTGGCTTCTCTCAAGATAACATAAGTATTACGGTGGGTGAACAAATTACTGTCAAGCAATTGATAGAAAAGCGAATAATTATGAGATTATGTAGGCATGATCATGTATATAGGCATCACGTCCGTGACAAGAAGACCGACTCCTGCCTGCATCTACTACTATTACTCCACACATCAATCGCTATCCAGCATGCATCTAGAGTATTAAGTTCATAAAGAACAGAGTAACGCATTAAGAAAGATGACATGATGTAGAGGGATAAACTCATGCAATATGATATAAACCCCATCTTTTTATCCTCGATGGCAACAATACAATACGTGCCTTTCTGCCCCTGCTGTCACTGGGAAAGGACACCGCAAGATTGAACCCAAAGCTAAGCACTTCTCCCATTGCAAGAAAGATCAATCTAGTAGGCCAAACCAAACTGATAATTCGACTTGCAAAGATAACTTAATCACACATAAAAGAATTCAGAGGAGATTCAAATATTTCTCATAGATAAACTTGATCATAAACCCATAATTCATCGGATCTCGACAAACACACCGCAAAAAGAGTTACATCGAATAGATCTCCAAGATGATCAAGGAGAACATGGTATTGAGATTCAAAGAGAGAGAAGAAGCCATCTAGCTAATAACTATGGACCTGAAGGTGTGTGGTAAACTACTTACAACTCATCGGAGAGGCAATGGTGTTGATATAGAAACCCTCCATGGTCAATTCCCCCTCCGGCGGAGCGCCGACGAAGGCTCCAAGATGGGATGTCGTGGATACAGAAGGTTACGGCGGTGGAAATAGTTTTTCGTGGTCGCCCCTGATGTTCTAGGGGTACGAGGATATATATAGGAGGAAGAAGTAGGTCGGTGGACGCCCGAGGGGCCCACGAGCTAGGGGGCGCGCCCTCCACCCTCGTGGCCTCCTTGATTGCTTCTTGACTTGCACTCCAAGTCCTCTGTATCACGTTTGTTCCAAAAAGATCGCTCCCAAAGGTTTCATTCCGTTTGGAGTCCGTTCGGTATTCCTTTTCTTTGAAAGACTGAAATAGGCAAAAAAATAGCAATATGGGTTGGGCCTCCGGTTAGTAGGTTAGTCCAAAAAATGATATAAATGTGTAAAGCCCACTAACACCCAAAACGCGTAATATAATAGCATGGAACAATCAAAAAATATAGATACGTTGGAGACGTATCAAGCATCCGCAAGCTTAATTCATGCTCGTCCTCGAGTAGGTAAATGATAAAAACAGTAGAATGCTACCTAGCATAATTCTCAATGTAATTTTCTTTATTTTGGCATGATTGCTTAGATCCAAATATTCAAGATAAAAGCTTCTAAAACATAAAAATAATAATACTTCGAAGCATACTAACAAATAATCATGTCCTATCAAAATAGCATAGCCAAAGAAAGCTTATCCCTACAAAATCATATAGTTAGGCCATGCTTCATTTTCATTACACAAAATACTACCATCATGTACAACCCTGATGACGAGCCGAGCAATTGGTTCATACTTTTTAATGCGCTGATACGTCTCCAACGTATCTACTTCTCCAAACACTTTTGCCCTTGTTTTGGACTCTAACTTGCATGATTTGAATGAAATTAACCCGGACTAACACTGTTTTCAGCAGAACTACCATGATGTTCTTTATTGTGCAGAAAACAAAAGTTCTCGAAATGACCTGAAAATCCACGGAGATAACTTTTGGAAAATATAAAAAATACTGGTGAAAGAATCAAGGCCAGGGGCCCCACACCCTGTCCACGAGGGTGGGGGGCGCGCCCTCCCCCCCGGGCGCGCCCCCCTGTCTCGTGGGCCCCCTGATGCTCCACCGACCTCAAATCCAACTCCATATATTCTGTTTCGCGGAGAAAAAAATTAGAGAGAAAGTTTCATCACGTTTTATGATACGGAGCCACCGCCAAGCCCTAATCTCTCTCGGGAGGGCTGATCTAGAGTCCGTTCGGGGCTCCGGAGAGGGAGATTTTTCGCCGTCGTCATCATCAATCATTCTCCATCATCAATTTCATGATGCTCACCGCCGTGCGTGAGTAATTCCATCGTAGGCTTGCTGGACAGTGATGGGTTGGATGAGAATTACCATGTAATCAAGTTAGTTTTGTTAGGGTTTGATCCCTAGTATCCATTATGTTCTGAGATTGATGTTGCTATGACTTTGCTATGCTTAATGCTTGTCACTAGGGCCCGAGTGCCATGATTTCAGATCTGAACCTATTATGTTTTCATGAATATATGTGAGTTCTTGATCCTATCTTGCAAGTCTATAGTCACCTATTACGTGTTATGATCCGACAACCCCGAAGTGGCAATAATCGGGATACTTCTCGGTGATGACCGTAGTTTGAGGAGTTCATGTATTCACTATGTGCTAATGCTTTGTTCCGGTTCTCTATTAAAAGGAGGCCTTAATATCCCTTAGTTTCCACTAGGACCCCGCTGCCACGGGGGGTTAGGACAAAAGATGTCATGCAAGTTCTTTTCCATAAGCACGTATGACTATATTCGGAATACATGCCTACATTACATTGATGAACTGGAGTTAGTTCTGTGTCACTCTATGTTATAGATATTACATGAGGAATCACATCCGACATAATTATCCATCACTAATCCAATGCCTACGAGCTTTTCACATCCTGTGCTTCGCTTGTTTACTTTTCCATTGCTACTATTACATTTACTACAAAACTATTATCTTTACTTTTGCCATTGTTACCATTACTATCATACTACTTTGCTACTAAATACTTTGCTGCAGATACTAAATTATCTAGGTGTGGTTGAATTGACAACTCAACTGCTAATACTTAAGAATATTCTTTGGCTCCCCTTGTGTCGAATCAATAAATTTGGGTTGAATACTTTACCCTCGAAAGCTGTTGCGATCCCCTACACTTGTGGGTTATCAAGACTTATTTCTGGCGCCGTTGCTGGGGAGCACAGCTCTATTCTTTGAGTCACTTGGGATTAATATCTGTTGATCACTATGAGGAACTGGAAAGACGAAAGAACTAAGATTTTCCCCTCAACTACGAGGGGAGGTAAGGAACTGCCATCTAGCTCTGCATTCGATTCTCCTTCAGTTTTGAGTAAGCTTGCGACAACTAAACCTGCTACTGCTATGAATTCTGATATGTCGCATGTTATTGATGATGCCACTTCTGCTATGCATGATACTTATGATGAAACTACTTCTGTGCGTGATACTACTTTGCCATTAGGTGAATTTATTGATGAACAACTTGCTAGGGTTTGAGAAAATGAAATTATTGAAGATGCTATTATTGATGATAGTGATGATGAAAGCTCTCCCCTTGATTATGAATTACCTGTTGTTCACGAGGGTTATGTTATGAATGAGGAAGCTGCTAGAGCTATTTTTGCTTGCAAAGATAGATATGATCTTAAATGGAAGCAGCAATCTCTTAATGCTAGAATGAAACCTGACACCTCTTTTGCTACATCACCTATCTGTGTTACTGATAAGGATTATGAATTCTCTGTTGATCCTGAAATAATTATTTTGGTTGAATCTGACCCTTTTTATGGCCTTGAATCTGAAACTATTGTGGCACATCTTGCCAAGTTGAATGATATAGCCACCCTATTTACTAATGATGAGAAGTCTTGCTATTATTATATCCTTAAGATATTTCCATTCTCATTAAAGGGTGATGCTAAAACTTGGTTTGATTCTCTTGATCCTGGTTGTGTGCGTAGTCCCCAGGATATGATTGATTACTTCTCTGCTAAATATTTCCTTGCTCATAAGAAACAAGCTGCCTTGTGGGAAATATATAATTTTGTGCAAATCAAAGAAGAGAGTCTCCCACAAGCTTGGGGGAGGCTTCTCCGATTACTTAATGCTTTGCCTGATCATCCTCTTAAGAAAAATGAAATACTTGATATCTTTTATAATGGACTAACTGATGCTTCCAAGGACTACTTGGATAGTTGTGTTGGTTGTGTTTTCAGGGAAAGAACAGTCGACCAAGCTGAATTACTATTGAATAATATGTTGACTAATGAAAATAATTGGACTCTTCCTGAGCCAATTCCCGAGCCAATTCCTGAGCCAACTCCTGAGCCTATTCCTAAACCAACTCCGAAGAAGAGAGGTGTTTTATTTCTCAGTCCTGAAGATATGCAAGAGGCAAAGAAATCAATGAAAGAAAAAGGTATTAAAGCTGAAGATGTTAAGAATTTACCACCTATTGAAGAAATACATGGTCTTAATATACCGTTTGTCGAAGAAACACATTGTCTTGATAACCCAACACAGGTAGTAAACGTAAATTCTCTCTATAGATATGATAAAGTTGAAATTCCCTCTACTAAATTTTATAGCTCATGCTTAGATGAATTTGATGACTTTATGGCTGGACAAGAAAGTTTTAATGCTTATGTTGGTAGAGAATTAAAGAATAATTCTTTTGAAATATGACACTTGAGTGATTATATGGCTAGAGTTAAAGATGAACTTAAACTCATTAGCAAATATGCTTCTATGATTACCACTCAAGCTGAGCAAGTACTTAAAGCTCAAAATGATTTGCTTGATGAATTAAATAATAAACATGACTTTGCTGTTAGAGTGGCTACTAGAATTGGTAGAATGACTCAGGAACCTTTGTATCCTGAAGGCCACCCTAAGAGAATCGAGCAAGATTCTCAGAGAAATAATTTAGAGGCACCTAGTTCTTCCAAAAAGAAGAAAAAGAAAAACGATAGGACTTTGCATGCTTCTAGTGAACCTGTTGTAGACACACCTGAGAATCCCAATGATATTTCTATTTCTGATGCTGAAACACAATCAGGTGATGAACATGAACCTAGAGATAATGTTAATGATAATGTTCATGTTGATGCTCAACCTAGCAATAACAATGAAGTAGAGGTTGAACCTGCTGTTGATCTTGATAACCCACAATCAAAGAATCAACGTTATGACAAGAGAGACTTTGTTGCTAGGAAGCACGGTAGAGAAAGAGAACCATGGGTTCAGAAACCCATGCCTTTTCCTCCTAAACCATCCAAGACAAAGGATGATGAGGATTCTGAGCGCTTTGCTGAAATGATTAGACCTATCTTCTTACGTATGCGCTTAACATATATGCTCAAAGTAAATCCTTATGCTAAGTATCTGAAGGATATCATTACAAATAAAAGAAAGAAACCGGAAGCTGAAATTTGCACCATGGTTGCTAATTACACTCTTAAGGGTGGAATACCAAAGAAACTTGGAGATCCAGGGGCACCAACTATACCATGCTCCATTAAAAGAAATTATGTCAAAACTGCTTTGTGTGATCTTGGAGTCGGTGTTAGTGTTTTGCCTCTCTCTTTATATCGTAGACTTGAATTGAATAAGTTGACACCTACTGAAATATCTTTGCAAATGGCTGATAAATCAACTGCCACACCTGTCGGTATTTGTGAGGATGTGCCTGTTGTGGTTGCAAACGTCACTATCTTAACGGACTTTGTTATTGTTGATATTCCCGAGGATGATAGTATGTCGATTATCCTTGGTAGACCCTTTTTGAATACTTCAGGGGCTGTTATTGATTGCAACAAAGGCAATGTCACTTTCCATGTTAATGGTAATGAGCATACGGTACACTTTCTGAGGAAACAACCTCAAGTCCATAGCATCAATTCTATTGGAAACGTTCCGACTATCATTATTGGAGGTTTTGAATTTCCTCTTCCTACTATCAAGAAAAAGTATGATATTCTTATTGTTGGGGATGTTCATATCCCCATTGAGGTAACTTAGTGTTATTCGAAATTTCTTCGGTTCCGTGTTATTCAGAATGAGTTTGTTAACAAGACTTGATGAACCTTGTTAGTGTATTCATTTTGATGATCATGAGATGGATGAAACTAGAAGGTACAACCTTCTGTACCTTTTTTTGACTTTCTATTATTTAAAATAAATAAACCAAAATAGTATTATCTGTTTGTTTTCTGATTTATCCATGCAATAAAAAATATCCCGAAAATAAAAGTGCTCCAAATGCCCTGCAAATTTAGTATGATTTTTTATGGAGTATTTGAGGATTTTAGGCACTGAAAACACTGCAGGAGGGGCAAGCACCTGGCCACGAGGTTGGAGGGCGCGCCCACACCCCCTAGGCGTGCCCCCTGTCTGATGGGCCCACGGTGGCCCCCCTCCACTTATTCCTGCACCCACACACTCCATCTTCTTCCCAAAAAAATTCCCCATCCAGCTCAAGCACGACTTCTAGCTCATTTTGCTGCGATTTTCGGTCTCTTTGCTCAAAGCTCCATTTACAAAACTGCTTTGGGAGATTGTTGCTTGGTATGTGACTCCTCAATTGGTCCAATTGGTTTTTGTTCTAGTGCTTTATTCATTGCAAATTTTTGCTGCATAGGTGACCATGTTCTTGAGCTTGCATGTCAAATTTATGAGGTCCCAAGTAATTCTAATGCATGATATAGGCTCTAGGCACTTGGAGGAGTAGTTGCTACCAATCTTGTTTAGTTATATTCACTTTTATTTTCAAGTTACTAAAATTTCAGAAATTTTCAGAAAATGTTAAGGAGATTTTTGAGGGGCTCTTCTAGCCAAGGCTCCTAGGAAAAACAAGCTAAAGTGAAGGAAAAGGCCAAGTATAATCTTCCTTGTGTAGCGGAAGTACGACCGTGTGAATGGCCCTGTGATGATTTCTTGAGAGAAGCCGGGATTTATGAAGACTTTTATTCTTTGATTGAAAATGCAGGCCTCACTGACTTCCTCCACGACCGGATCGATCAGTATCTCTTACACACCAATACTTTCGAGCAAAACTTTTATTACTATCCTAAGAAATCATCGCCTTCAGTATCATTTCATTTATATGATGAATTCAAGGAAATGTCTTTACGTAATTTTTGCGCGGTATGTAGAATACCCTTTGAGGGCAAGTTAGATGAACCACATCATAAAGATGTGGATGGCTTTGTTAACACCATTACCGTAGGGGATCCAAAGCAGGGTTCCGATGCGAGAATCTCTAGCATACATGTTCCTGTTTTACGCTACTTTGCCTTATTTGCTAGTCAATGCTTAATTGGTCGTGGAAACAGTGGAAACTTCAGTGTTCCTGATATTATTATTCTTTTCCATGCCTTGTTTGGTGATAATAGTTTTAGTATGGGTGCCGTCATTACTAAATGTCTAAGCCTGAACCATATAAAAGGCCCCATCTTTGGAGGTATCTATGTTGCACGTCTTGCTAAACATTTTGAGATACCTATTAGGCACCATGAGAAAGAGGAAACAATATTGCCTCCTTACCTTTTAGATTACAGGAGCATGGTAGCGCATGAGTTTATTGTTCATAATGATGATAAGATGCTCCTGTATAACTTGAGATTTAATAAGAAACACAATGCGACTATTATCCTTCCTGCGCCTCTGTTGTTTGATTTGACTGCAGTTAATTATCTTGTCACGCCGGAAGCGGTGTACGCTCATCGAGGCCAAGCATCCACTCCAGAGCCTGAGCCGGAACCTTCACTGGACCCTTATCATTCATCATCTTACCAGTGGGATCCGGAGGAGATGGCCAGTCAGTGGTATCCTGATTACACCCCTCAGTACGCCGGGGAGAGTAGCCGTGGTCCTTGGCAATAGACCAACTTAGGCCAAAAGCCTAAGCTTGGGGGAGTACGTATTTCTCACCGACTTTACATTCACACATTATTCAAGTTGTCGGTGCTCATACTCTTTCATTGTATTATCCATGCTAGTTTAATTTCTTTTTGTAACTTTCTTCTTGTGTGTTTGATAAACCTTAAGAAAAACCAAAAAAATAGTTAGTTTAATTTCCATGCTTGTAGTAGAATTTAAAATGAAAACCCAAAAAGATTTCTCCTTCTTCTTCTTGCTTGTTGGGAGCTTTCCCGTGTAAATAGTTTTATTTCTTTTCTTTCCTTTGGAGGTCGAGAGTAGAAGACCATATTTAAAAAGTTTAGTGGCTCTCATATGCATGATTGTTGATTTAACTTAGAGCCCATATTACCTTGTCTTCTCTCTTGAGTTGAATGCTTGCAGATTCCAGCTTAGTCCAATGCACGTGCACTATTATTATTATACACATCGTTCGGTCGTGCAAGTGAAAGGCAATAATGACGATATATGATGGACTGATTGAGATGACTCGACCTCTCTTGTTTTTGTAAATATGATGAGTTCATCGTTCCTGATTTAGCTTATTATGAAGTATACATATTTGCAATGACATTTAGAGATTATAGTTGCTTATGCCATGCTTAATTAGCTAGGAGCTTATAATGGTTTACCTTGCGTGCCAACATGCTATTAAAATGATTATGATGTGGTATGCTGGGATGGTATCCTCCTTTGAATGAATTGAGTGACTCGACTTGGCACATGTTCACGCATGTACTTGAAACAAATCAACATAGCCTTCATGATATTTATGTTCATGGTAGATTATATCCTACTCATGCTTGTGCTCGGTGTAAATTAATTTTAATGCATGTTCATGATTGTTGTCGCTCTCTCAGTTGGTCGCTTCCCAGTCTTTTGCTAGCCTTCACCTGTACTAAGCGGGAATACTGCTTGTGCATACAAACTCCATAAACCCCAAAGTTGTTCCATATGAGTCCACCATACCTTCCTATATGCGGTACCTACCTACCGTTCCAAGTAAATTTGTATGTGCCAAACTCCAAACCTTCAAATGAAATTCTATTTTGTATGCTCGAGCAGCTCATGTTTCAACTAGGGCTGCCTGTATCTTCCATGCTAGGTGTGTTATTCTCAAGAGGAGTGGACTCCGCTCCTCATTCATGAGAAAGGGCCGGTAACCGGGATGCCCAGTTCCAAAAAGAACAAAGCAAATCAAAATAATTAAACAAAACTCCCCAGGGCTGTTGTTAGTTGGAGGCACTCGCTGTTTCGAGCAAGCCATGGATTGATGCTTGTTGGTGGTGGGGTAGTATAAACCTTTACCATTCTGTTTGGGAACCGCCTATAATGCATGTAGTATGGAAGATATCGCCATCTCATAGTTGTTGCGTTGACAGTGAAAGTATGCCGCTCAAAATTGTTATTCATCTTTATTTTAAAATCGAGCACTGGCATCTCTACAAATCCCTGCTTCCCTCTGCGAAGGGCCTATTTATTTACTTTTATGTTGAGTCATTATCCCTCTTATTAAAAAGCACCTGCTGGAGAGCACACTATCGTTTGCATTCATTACTATTGGTTTATATTGGGTATGACTTGACTGGATCTCTTTTACCATGAATGACAATGTTTAGTCAGTCCTTGGTCTTTAAAGGTGCTCTGCATTTATGTTTTGCGGTCTCAGAAAGGGCTAGCGAGATACCATCTTGTTATATCATATTATGATTGTTTTGAGAAAGTGTTGTCATCTGAGTTTTATTATTATTACTCGCTAGCTGGTTATGCCATTGATATGAGTAAATGTGAGACCTAAGTGTTATTGTGAGTATGGTTAGTTCATAATCTTTGCTGAAAACTTGAATGATGGCTTTACATATTTACAACAACAAGAGGAAATAGAGTTTGTAAAAGTTTTTATTTATCACTTTCAGTTTATCAACTGAATTGTTTGAGGACAAGCAAAGGTTTAAGCTTGGGGGAGTTGATACGTCTCCAACGTATCTACTTTTCCAAACACTTTTGCCCTTGTTTTGGACTCTAACTTGCATGATTTGAATGAAACTAACCCAGACTGACACTGTTTTCAGCAGAACTGCCATGATGTTGTTTATTGTGAAGAAAACATAAGTTCTTGGAATGACATGAAAATCCACGGAGATAACTTTTGCAAAATATAAAAAATACTGGCGAAAGAATCAAGGCCAGGGGGCCCACACCCTGTCCACGAGGGTGGGGGCGTGCCCTCCCCCTGGGCGTGCCCCCCTGTCTTGTGGGCCCCCTGATGCTCCACCGACCTCAATTCCAACTCCATATATTCCGTTTCGCGGAGAAAAAAATCAGAGAGAAAGTTTCATCGCGTTTTACGATATGGAGCCACCGCCAAGCCCTAATATCTCTCGGGAGGGCTGATTTGGAGTCTGTTCGGGGCTCCGGAGAGGGGGATTCGTCGCCGTCGTCATCATCAACCATCCTCCATCACCAATTTCATGATGCTCACCGCCGTGCGTGAGTAATTACATCGTAGGCTTGCTGGACGGTGATGGGTTGGATGAGATTTACCATATCATGTAATCAAGTTAGTTTTGTTAGGGTTTGATCCCTCATATCCATTATGTTCTGAGATTGATGTTGCTATGACTTTGCTATGCTTAATGCTTGTCACTAGGGCCCGAGTGCCATGATTTCAGATCTGAACCTATTATGTTTTCATGAATATATGTCAGTTCTTGATCCTATCTTGCAAGTCTACAGTCACCTATTATGTGTTATGATCCGACAACCCTGAAGTGACAATAATCGGGATACTTCTCGGTGATGACCATAGTTTGAGGAGTTCATGTATTCACTATGTGCTAATGCTTTGTTCCGGTTCTCTGTTAAAAGGAGGCCTTAATATCCCTTAGTTTCCACTAGGACCCCGCTACCACAAGAGGGTAGGACAAAAGATGTCATGCAAGTTCTTTTCCATAAGCACGTATGACTATATTCGGAATACATGCATACATTACATTGAGGAACTGGAGCTAGTTCTGTGTCACCCTATGTTATAGTTATTACATGAGGAATCGCATCTGACATAATTATCCATCACTAATCCAATGCCTACGAGCTTTTCACATATTGTGCTTCGCTTATTTACTTTTCCGTTGCTACTGTTACATTTACTACAAAACTATTATCTTTACTTTTGCCATTGTTACAATTACTATCATACTACTTTGCTACTAAATACTTTGCTGCAGATACTAAATTATCCAGGTGTGGTTGAATTGACAACTCAACTGCTAATACTTAAGAATATTCTCTGGCCCCCCTTGTGTCGAATCAATAAATTTGGGTTGAATACTTTACCCTCGAAAGCTGTTGCGATCCCTACACTTGTGGGTTATCACGCGCTTCAGCATTTTCAACTCTTACGCAATACATGAGCTCAAGCCATGGACATAGCACTATGGTGGTATATGGTGGTGGTTGTGAGGACAAAAAGGGAGAAGATAGTCTCACATCAACTAGGCGTATCAACGGGCTATGGAGATGCCCATCAATAGATATCAATGTGAGTGAGTAGGGATTGCCATGCAACGGATGCACTAGAGCTATAAATGTATGAAAGCTCAACAAAAGAAACTAAGTGGGTGTGCATCCAACTCGCTTGCTCACGAAGACCTAGGGCATTTTGAGGAAGCCCATCATTGAAAAATTCCCACTTAGTATATGAAAGTGAGAACACAAGAGACTCTCTATCATGAAGATCATGGTGCTATCATGAAGCACAAGTGTGGAAAAGAGATAGTAGCATTGTCCCTTCTCTCTTTTCCTCTCATTTTTTTTATTTTTTATTTTTTATTTGGCCTTTCTCTTTTTTTATTTGGCCTTTCTCTTTTTTTATTAGGTGGGCTCTTTGGCCTCTTTTTATTCCTTTTAAATCCGAAGTCTCATCCTAACTTGTGGGGGAATCATAGTCTTCATCATCCTTTCCTCACTTGGGACAATGCTCTAATAATTAAGATCATCACACTTTTATTAATTTACAACTCGAGAATTACAACTCAACATTTAGAACAAAATATGACTCTATATGGATGCCTCCGGCGGTGTATCGGAATATGCAATGAATCAAGAGTGACATGTATGAAAATATATGAAGGTGGCCTTGCCACAAATACGATGTCAACTACATGATCATGCAAAGAGCAATATGACAGTGATGGAGCGTGTCATAATAACGGAAAGGTGGAAAATTGCATGGAAATATATCTCGGAATGGCTATGGAAATGCCATAATAGGTAGGTATGGTGGCTGTTTTGAGGAAGTTAGTAATGGGTGCATGGTACCGGCAAAAGTTGCGCGGCACAATGGAGGCTAGCAAAGTGGAAGGGTGAGTGTGCGTATATCCATGGAGTCACATTAGTCATAAAGAACTCATATACTTATTGCAAAAGTCTACTTAGCCCTCGAAGCAAAGTACTACTACGCATGCCCCTAGAGGGATAGATTCGTAGGAAAATACCATCGCTCGTCCCCGACTGCCACTCAAAAGGAAGACACTCAAAAGAGCACCTCATGCAACAAATTTCTCACACAACTTTTACCATACGTGCATGCTACGGGACTTGCCAACTTCTACACAAGTATTTCTCAATTTCATAATTACCCACTAGCATGACTCTAGCATTACTACCTTTATATCTCAAAAAAACTATCAAGCATCAAAATGATCCTACTGTTTATGCACTTTCTATGATAGTTTTTATTATACCCAACTTCGATGCTCATCATTCTAGGACCAAATTTATAACCATAGCAAATACCATGCTGTTCTAAAAGACTCTCAGAATAATATAAGTGAAGCATGAGAGATCAACAATTTCTTCAAAATTAAGCCACCGTCATGCTCTAAAACATATAAGTGAAGCACTAGAGCGAAAACTATCTAGCTCAAAAGATATAAGTGAAGCACATAGCGTATTCTAATAAATTATAATCAAGTGGGCTTCTCCCAAAAGGTGTTTACAACAAGGATGATTGTGGAAAACTAAAAAGAAAATACTAATATCATACAAGACTCTCAAGGCAAAACACATATCATGTGGTGAATAAAAATATAGCTCCTGGTAAAGTTACCAATAAACGAAGACGAAAGAGGGGATGCCTTCCGTGGGCATCCCCAAGCTTAGGCTTTTTGCTATTATTGAATATCTTGGGGTGCCTTTGGCATCCCCAAGCTTAGGTTCTTGCCACTCCTTATTCCATAGTCCATCAAATCTTTACCCAAAACTTGAAAACTTCACAACACAAAATTCAACAGGAAATCTCATAGGCTCCGTTGGTGAAAGAAAGAAAAACCACCACATAAGGTACTATAATGAACTCATTCTTTATTTATATTGGTTTTAAACCTACTGTATTACAAGTTCTCTATGGTTCATACCACTTAATATTAGCCATAGATGCATCAAAATAAGCAAACAACACACGAAAAACAGAACAGTCTGTAGCAATCTGTAACTCTCAAATACTTATGGAACTTTAAAAATCCTACCAAAATAGAAAGTCCTGCGAAATTTTTCTATTGATCTACATAAAAAATAATCAATGCAAAATCAAGTTTCTGTGAATTACTAAAATTATTTTCGTGTGCGCAAAGTTTCTGTTTTTCAGCAGAGTCAAATTAACTATCACCATAGGTTATCCTATAGGTTCTACTTGGCACCAACACTAATTAAAACATAAAAACACATCTAAACAGAAGGTAGATGAAAAATTTATTCCTAAACAGAAACAAAAACAAAAAACACAAATAAAATTGGGTTGCCTCCCAACTAGCGCTATCGTTTAACGCCCCTAGCTAGGCATAAAAGCGAGGATAATCTAAGTGGTGCCATCTTTGGCACTCAATTCATAAGTAGCTCGTATGATAGATTCATAAGCTAATTTAACTTTCTTTCTTGGAAAGTTCTCCATGCCTTTCCTTAATCTAAATTGGATTCTAATATTCGCTTCCTTCATATCAATAATCGCACCAATCGTTCTAAGGAAAGGTCTACCAAGAATAATAGGACAAGAAAGATTGCAATCTATATCAAGAATGATAAAATCTACGGGCACCAAATTCCTATTTGCAACAATGAGAACATTATTGATCCTTCCCATTGGCTTTTCAATGGTGGAATCCGCAATGTGCAAATTTAAAGAGAAATCATCAAGATCATGGAAACCTAGAATATCCCATAAAGTTTTCGGAATCGTGGAAACACTAGCACCCAAATCACATAAAGCATAACACTCATGATCTTTAATTTTAATCTTTATAGTAGGTTCCCACTCATCATAAAGTTTTCTAGGTATAGAAACTTCCAAATTAAGTTTTTCATCAAAAGATTGCATCAAGGCATCAACAATATGTTTGGTAAAAGCTGTATTTTGACTATATGCATGAGGAGAATTCACAACAGATTGCAACGAGGAAATACAATCTTCTAAAGAACAATTATCATAATTAAATTCCTTGAAATCCAAGATAGTTGGTTCAATGCTATTTAAAGTCTTGACCTCTCCAATACCACTTTTACCAAACTTAGCATCAAGATCTAAAAACTCCGAATCATTGGGACGCCTTTTAACTAAAGTTGACTCATCTACAGTCCCATCATTATTAAGATTCATATTGCAAAACAAAGATCTAATAGGGGACACATCATTCATCATTATTTGCATGGAAACTAGAAGAACACACCTTTACAAAGCAATCTTTCTTAGCACGCAATCTAGCGGTTCTTTCTTTGCACTCATCAATGGAAATTCTCATAGCCTTGAGAGACTCATTGATATCATGCTTAGGAGGAGTAGATCTAAGTTTCAAAGAATCAACATCAAGCGAGAGTCTATCAACGTTCCTAGCCAAATGACCAACTTTAAGCAATTTTTCTTCAAGCAAGGCATTAAAATTCTTTGGAGAGCTCATAAATTCTTTCACACTATTCTCAAAATCAGAGGGCATCTTGTTAAAATTACCATAAGAATTATTGTAGGAATTTCCATAATTATTAGAGGAATTACTAGGGAACAGTCTAGGATTAAAGTTTCCTCAATAAGCATTGCTACCAAAATTATTCCTACCAACAAAATTCACATCCATAGATTCATTATTATTCTCAATCAAAGTAGACAAAGGCATATCATTGGGATCAATAGGAGTACTCTTAGTATCAAACAATTTCATAAGCTCATCCATCTTTCCACTCAAAACATTAATTTCTTCTATAGCATGCACTTTTTTACTAGTAGATCTTTCGGTGTGCCATTGAGAATAATTAGCCATAATATTATCAAGGAGTTGTGTAGCTTCTCCTAAGGTTATTTCCATAAACGTGCCTCCCGCGGCCGAATCTAAAAGATTTCTAGAAGCAAAATTCAATCCGGCATAAAATTTTTGTATGATCATCCATAAATTCAAACCATGAGTAGGGCAATTGCGAATCATTAGTTTCATTCTTTCCCAAGATTGGGCAACATGCTCATGATCAAGTTGTTTAAAATTCATAATATCGTTCCTAAGAGTGATTATCTTAGCGGGAGGAAAATACTTAGAGATAAAAGCATCTTTGCACTTGTTCCATGAATCAATACTATTCTTAGGCAAAGACGAAAACCAAACTTTAGCACGATCTCTAAGTGAAAACAAAAATAACTTCAATTTAACAATATCATTATCCGTATCTCTCTAAGTGAAAACAGGAATAACTTCAATTTAACAATAACTTGCATCTCACACAAATCAACAAAGTTGTTTAGATGGGTAGCGGCATCTTCACTAGGAAGGCCGGAAAATTGATCTTTCATAACAAGATTCAGCAAAGCAGTATTGATTTCACAAGACTCAACATCATTAAGAGGAGTAATCGGAGTACTAAGGAAATCATTATTATTGGTATTGGAGAAATCACACAATTTGGTATTATCTTGCGCCATGGCGACAAGTAATCCAACACACGAGAAAACAAAAAGGCAAACGAAAGAGAGAGGAGATTGGGAAAGAGAGGGCGAATAAAAACGGCAAGGGTGAAGTGGGGGAGAGAAAACGAGAGGCAAATGGCAAATAATGTAAATGCAAGGGAGATGAGTTTGTGATGGGTACTTGGTATGTCTTGACTTGAGCGAAGACATCCCCGGCAACGGCGCCAGAAATCCTTCTTGCTATGTCTTGAGCTTGCGTTGGTTTTCCTTGAAGAGGAAAGGGTGATGCAGCAATAGTAGCGTAAGTATTTCCCTCAGTTTTTGAGAACCAAGGTATCAATCCAGTAGGAGGCTCCTCAAAAGTCCCACGCACCTACACAAACAAACAAAGAACTCGCAACCAACGCAATAAAGGGTTGTCAATCCCTTCACGGCCACTTGTGAAAGTGAGATCTGATTGAGATAGTATGATAAGATAAATATATTTTTGGTATTTTATAATATAGATTGGAAAAGTAAATATGCAAATAAAAGTAGATTGAAAGCTTATGTGATAAAAGATAGACCTGGGGGCCATAGTTTTCACTAGTGGCTTCTCTCAAGATAGCATAAGTATTACGGTGGGTGAACAAATTACTATCAAGCAATTGATAGAAAAGCGAATAATTATGAGATTATCTAGGCATGATCATGTATATAGGCATCACGTCTGTGACAAGTAGACCGACTCCTGCCCGCATCTACTACTATTACTCCACACATCGACCGCTATCCAGCATGCATCTAGAGTATTAACTTCATAAAGAACAGAGTAACACATTAAGAAAGATGACATGATGTAGAGGGATAAACTCATGCAATAAGATATAAACCCCATCTTTTTATCCTCGATGGCAACAATACAATACGTGCCTTGTTGCCCCTGCTGTCACTGGGAAAGGACACCGCAAGATTGAACCCAAAGCTAAGAACTTCTCCCATTGCAAGAAAGATCAATCTAGTAGGCCAAACCAAACTGATAATTCGAAGAGACTTGCAAAGATAACTTAATCACACATAAAAGAATTCAGAGGAGATTCAAATATTTCTCATAGATAAACTGGATCATAAACCCACAATTCATCGGATCTCGACAAACACACCGCAAAAAGAGTTACATCAAATAGACCTCCAAGAAGATCGAGGAGAACATGGTATTGAGATTCAAAGAGAGAGAAGAAGCCATCTAGATAATAACTATGCACCCGAAGGTCTATGGTAAACTACTCACAACTCATCGGAGAGGCTATGGTGTTGATGTAGAAGCCCTCCATGGTTGATTCCCCCTCCGGCGGAGCGCCGGCGAAGGCTCCAAGATGGGATCTCGCGGATAGAGAAGGTTATGGTGGTGGAAATAGTTTTTCATGGTCTCCTCTAATGTTCTCAGGGTACGAGGGTATATATAGGAGGAAGAAGTAGGTCGGTGGACGCCCAAGGAGCCCACGAGATAGTGGGGCGCGCCCTCCACCCTCGTGGCCTCCTCGATTGCTTCTTGACTTGCACTCCAAGTCCTCTAGATCACGTTTGTTCCAAAAAGATCGCTCCCGAAGGTTTCATTCTGTTTGGACTCCGTTTGGTATTCCTTTTCTTCGAAACACTGAAATAGGCAAAAAAATAGCAATACGGGCTGGGCCTCAAAAATGATATAAATGTGTAAAGTAAAGCCCATAAACATCCAAAATGGGGAATATAATATCATGGAACAATGAAAAATTATAGATACGTTGGAGACTTATCAATTTCCTAGGAATGCCTCCTCACCGGCAAGTTGAGTTCGTGATTGAGCTCGAGCTTGGCACAGAACCCATCTGTAGATGTCCTTATAAACTTGGGTCTGAAGAGCTGAAGGATTTGAAGAAATAGCTCGATAAATAGGAGTGTCTAGGTCTAATCAGACCAAGTTCATCTCCTTGGGGATGTGGTGTTCTCTTTGTCAAGAAAAAGGATGGCACAACATCGATTACCACCCCTTGAATAAGAAGATGAGCAAGAATAAATAACCACTTCCCAATATCAATGAACTATTCGAGCAACTCAAAGGTGCCAAGGTGTTCTCTAAGATCGATCTTCATATGGGCTATCACCAGGATGAACTTTCTATTCAATCTATACAATAACGAGTTCATCCTCGTCTATCTTGATGACATCCTGGTTTTTTCCCTAGTCCAAGGAAGAGCATGCAAAGCATCTACGCTTAGTGCTCAATAAGCTCGGGGAGCATGAGTTTTATGTTGAATTCTCCAAGTATGAATTCCGTCTCGATGAGGTACTCTACCTCAGACACATTATCTCTACCAAGGGCATCTCTATAAAACCTGAGAAAGTTGAAGCGATTGTGAAATGGCAGCCCCCCCTCAAAATTTCAAGCAACTTCAAAGCTTTCTCGGGCTTGCAAGCTATTGCAGAAGATTCATGGAGAAATTCTCCAATATTGCCAACCCTTTGTCTAACCTCCTCCAGAAGAATGTGAAGTATTCTTCGACTCCAGAGTGTGATATTGCCTTCAAGACACTCAAAGAGAAGCTCATTTCAACTCCAGTTCTTACTCCTCCTGGTGAATCCAGGCCTTTCCAAGTGTTCTACGATGCCTGGTTGCTAGGCCTTCATGCAGTTCTTATGCAAGAGAAGCATGTGGTGGTGTATAGTTCTTGGCAATTGAGGCCGAATGAGAAGAACTACCCAACTCACGATCCTGAGTTGGTGGCAGTTGTCCAAGCTTTGATCACCTGGAGGCATGTCTTTTTGGCCAGACAAGTGGAAGTCTCTACTGATCACAAGGGTTTGAAATCTATTTTCACTCAACCCAACCTCAATCTCCGTCAAACTTGTGGGGTTGAGATGATTCAAGAGTATAATCCAAGGATTAAGTACACTCCAGGAAAAGCCAATGTGATTGCAGATGCTCCGAGAAGAAAAGCATATTGAAATAGTCTAATTCTCAAGCCAGTTCAACCTGACCTTTGTGAAGCATTCAGGAAGCTCAACCTCCATTTCATTCCTCATGGTTTTCTTGCCAACCTTCAAGTGACTCCAACCTTGGAGGATCAAATTTGTGAAGCTCATATTTGTGATGCCATGGTGAAGAAAAGTGAAAAATGCCGTTGCCAAAGACATCTCCAAGTATAAGTGCTGCCACATTGATGACAAAGACACCTTGTTCTTCGTGGACCAGCTTATGGTAGCAAAGGGAGATCACAGGAGAGTCATAATGAACGAAGCAAATAATTACCTCCTTTCCATTCATCCAGGAAGTTCCAAGATGTATCATGACCAGAAGCAAACTTTCTTGTGGACTCGTATGAAATGTGAGATTGCTCAGTTTGTCAACTAGTGTGATATCTGCCACTGAGTCAAAGCGAAACACTAGTGTCCAGCAGGACTCCTTTGCCCTGTACATACTCCCGAGTGGAAATTTTATCATATAGAGATGGACTTTTTCACCGGCTTTCTCAAATCCAGGGAAGGGAATGCCGCTATCTTCGTGCTAATTGACAAGCTCACAACACTCACTCACTTCCTACAAGTTAAGGAGTCAATCACATTAGCTGAGTTGACAGAGTTGTACACTTCAGAGTGGTCTCTTGCATGGTATTCCTTTGTTGATCTCCTAGGACCATGGAAGCATCTTCACCTCCTACTTTTGTGATTCCTTCCAAAAAGCTATGGGTACCAAGATCTGTTTCAACACTGCCTATCACCCTCAAACAAGTGGCCAAGTCGAGAGGGTCAATCAAATTCTCGAAGATATGATAAGGGCATGTGTGATCTCTTTCGGCATGAAGTGGGAAGAATATTGTTTTCCATTTTCCAAGTTCTCGTACAATAACAGTTTGCAAGCAAGCTCGGGCAAGGCCCCATTTGAAATTCTCTATGGTAGAAAGTGTCATACTCCCCTCAACTGGACCGAGACTGGTGAACGTCAACTTCTTGGTATTGACATGATTTCTGAAGTTGAAGAGATTTGTCATGTCATACATGAGAATCTCAAAGCTACGTAGTCGTGCCAGAAGAGCTATTATGATACCAAGCACTGTGACTTGGTGTTCGAGATTGGAGACCATGTCTATCCCCGTGTTTCTCCCATGAAAGGCACTCCGCGATTCGGTATCAAAGGGAAGCTTGCTCCAAGATAAGTGGGTCCTTTCATGATAGTTGGCAAAAGAGGTGTTCTTTCCTACCAACTCGAGGTCTTTCCAACTTCTCAAATGTGCACGATGTGTTTCACATGTCACTACTTCACAAGTGCTTCAACACACCCGAGCGCACCATTGACTTCGAAGAGATTGATCTCCAAGAGGACTTATCCTATCGTGAGCATCCCGTTGCCAGTCCTGAAGAAACCAAGCACAAAACTCGCAACTAGTGCATCAAGTTCCTCAAAGTAAAGTCCTCACATTATTCCGACCGAGAAGCTAACTGGGAACATTAGGATCATCTCCATTCCGAATATACTGATTTCTTCTATTCCTAGATCTCGGGATGAGATCCTTTTGTAGTGTTAGAGAGTTGTAACAGCCCAAGTGTGATCATTCCTATTTCTAACATTATCCAACCTTGTCATGTATGTTTTCCATGTTGGCATTAATATAAGTTACTCCACCATAATTGTTTTGCCTATTTCATTTCACTTATGTTGCATCATGATCATCTTTTCTTATGTTGCACAGTCATTGTTGTTTTGCATGTTTATTTTCATTTTTACCCATGAGTTATTGTGTGCTCTCCATCTTCCCCTCCTCCGTGGGTGTTTGCATCCTCTTCATTTCATCAGGACCCTTTTCCAAGTGCAGACCACACCCTAGATTCTTCTCTTTCAATTTGTCCATTTTATGGCAAGCGGCATTCTTCTGCTCCAATTTAATGCCCACTGTTTTCCTATACTCTCTAAACCATGCCAACAACCTCTCGGTCAAGTTTCAAGTATTTGAGAATTGCTTTGGCCAGATTCAAAAATGAATCAAGTTTGAATTTAATTCATACTTGTTTTATTTTTCTACCTTTAAAAATTGCCAAACCAATTTATTTGAATCCTCCATAAATCAAGGACTCGAGGGATTTTTTTATATCTCACACACCCCTCTCCAAACTCTCTCGACATTTCTCTCTTCTTTTCTGCTTGGGCAGAAATAGAGAAGAGATAGCAGCAGTAGCACGCGGCACTAGAGATAGCAATAGCAGCCCACCTGCAATAACCTGGGCCTCCTCCCTCCTATGTTGGCCCGGCAGCAGCCCCTAGCGGGCCAACGCAGGCATATGGCCTCTCCCTCTCTCCTCCCATGGTAATCCACATCGTCACCCACGTCGACGCCACCAGGCGGTCTCTCTCTCCCTCACCTTTCTCCTTCCCTTGCTCGTTTCCCTCTCACTATTAAAACATCGAGCCAGGGGCACCTGGCCACTATGGCCGAGCTCTCGAGGTGCCCCTCCTATAAAGCTAGAGCCCTGCACCTTCCTAGGGTTTACTTCTCCCAATTCCCCCTTCTCTACACCGCCGCAGCTCCAGGTAGGGTTCTGCCACCATAGCTGTCACCGACGCCATGGTCGATAGGAAGTAGAGCTTCCCTCCTACATGATCAAATACGCCAACCTCTGTCTTTTTCCTCGGCACATCATAGACGCCTTCCTTCTTCTTCCACGGCTATGCATGGGACCACGTCGACCCATAGATGCCAAGTTACTTGACGCCTACCTCCTCTGGTTCCTCCTCCTTCATGGTCAAACCATTGCCAAGGTTTAGAGTTGCCTCCTGTTGCCTCCAACGCGTCTCCATCAACCTCCCCTTGTCCTAGGGTGAGTTGGGTAACGCCCCTCCCTCTTCGTTTCTTCCTCTTGATGTATGGAACCCCGCAGGCCTCGCACGATCCATGTCTTTTCCACGCCCACCGTGCTCCGGTTGTGTTTGTTTTATTTGAGTTGTTGTCAGTCTAAAGTCCCTATGCCCCCTCTAGATTCCCTGGTGCGTATCATTGTGAGCACATCCGCGTCTGAACCCACTCGTGCGCCCTTCCAGCATTTAAAGACGGGGTGTATACATTTAAAGATCTGCGCCCCTAACAGATCGGTAGATCCGAACATACCCTGGGATATAAAAGGAAAAAATAGGAAGGAGAGGAGAAAGAGGAACCTAGTCAAAGTAAAAATAAAAAGAGTGCGATCTAACTATCCGTAGAATCGCTGGAGCCGAGCAACGTTCCATGGATTCGGATCGAGGTGATGATCCGATGCATTACGAAGGCAACAGGCTCCTCCTGTGAGAACTTCATCTATGATGAAGGGGCCCTTCCATTTTGGTTTGAGCTTATGCTTCTTCTCCAGGAGACGTAAGACGAGGTCACCGATGTTATATGTATTGGCCCGCACTTCTCTACTTTGGTATCGCCTGACCTATTGTTGATAAAATGCGAAACGGGCTTGTGCAATATCGCGCTCCTCTTCAAGGCCGTCTAGGTCATCCTACTGATCGAGGTCGGCTTCCTGCTCTTCGTACATGCACACTCAAGGTGAGTCAAGAATAATGTCGCAGGGCAGGACAGCTTCTGCGCCATATACCATGAAGAAAGGTGTGTATCTGGTCGTTCGATTAGGCGTAGTCTGCAGCCCGAAGAGCATGGAATCGAGTTCCTCGACCTAGTGCTTATCTGACTCCCATAAGGAGTACACCAGTCTAGGTTTAATGCCGCTCATTATCAGGCCATTGGCCTGTTCAACCTGACAGTTTGTTTGAGGGTGGTAGATGGATGCATAGTCGAGTTTGATGCCCAAGTTAGCACACCAGTTTTTCACCTCATCAGCTGTAAAATTGGAGCCATTATCAGTGATGATGTTGTGTGGGACACCATAGCGGTGTACCACACCGGATATAAAGCCAATCACTGGCCCTGCTTCAGCTATTTTTACTGGTTTGACCTCTATCCACTTAGTGAATTTATCCACCATAACTAGTAAATATTTCTTTTTGTAGCTTCCCTTTAAGCGGTCTGACCATATCAAGCCCCCAGACCACAAAGGGCCAAGTGATGGGGATTGTTCTTAAAGCAGTGGGAGGCATATGACTTTGATTGGCGAAAAGCTGACAGCCCACACAACGTTGGACAAGGGCTTGTGCGTCTGCTTGGGCCATTGGCCAGAAGAAGCCTATCTAGAAAGCTTTGCTTACCAGGGCCTAAATTGCGGCGTGATGGCTGCCCAGACCAGCATGTATTTCCGCCAAGAGCTGCCGCCCCTCCTCATTGTAGATGCACCTTTGGAGAAAGTCGGCAGTCCTTTTCTTGTACAGTTCACCTTCATGAACTTTGTAGGCTTTAGAACGCTGAACTATGCGATGGGCCTCATTTTGATCATCAGGAAGCTCCTGCCTATTAAGGTAGGCCAGGAAAGGTTTGGTCCATGGAGCAATAATGGCCATGATCTCATGAGCAGAGGGTGTTATTTCGGCATCCGAACCCCCAATGATATCTGTATTGTGTTTGGCTACTGGGGGCGTGACCAGGTCTGTACTGGCGTCTCCACTCTCATCCTGCCATACCATTGATGGCTTAAAGAGCCTTTCCAAAATTGTATTACGTAGGACGGGGTCGCACTTAGCACCCATGCGAGCGAGGATGTCAGCTTCCTGGTTACTATCTCGAGCGACATGATGAAATTCAAGCCCCTCGAACCGAGCCGGTATTTTTAATACGGCGTTTTGATATGCTGCCATTTTTGGATCTTTTGCATCGAGCTCTCCATTTACCCGAGATATTGCAAGGTTTGAGTTGCCGCGCACCTCTAGGCGTTGTATACCCATGGAGACAGCCATGCGGAGACCGTGTAGAAGTGGCTCGTATTCGGCTGCATTACTGGAGTCCGTATACATGATTTGCAACACGTAGCGGACTATGTCCTCCATAGGGGATGTCAAGATGACGCCAGCCCCCAGTCCAGCTAGCATTTTAGAGCCGTCGAAGTACATGATCCAGTTTTAGTATGAACTATACTCTCTAAGGAGCTCGGCTTCCGTCCACTCGGCGAAGAACTCGTCCAGCACCTGAGATTTAATAGCTCGGTGTGGCTTGTATGTTATTTCGAATGGTAAGAGCTCAATGGCCCATCTAGCTATGCGGCTGGTGGCGTCCCTGTTATTGATAATGTCGTTATGTGGTACTTTGGATGCCACCGTGATCGAACACTCTTGAAAATAGTGTTAGAGTTTTCGGGATGGCATAAAGACCGTGTAAGCTATCTTTTGGTAGTGAGGGTATCGGGATTTGCATGGTGTGATGACCTCTGATACGTAATAGACTGGCTTTTGGATAGGGAATTTATGTCCCTCTTCCCCTCGCTCGACGACGAGTACGGCGCTTACTACCTGGTGAGTTGTGGAGATATAAAGCAACATTGGCTCGCCAACACTTGGGGCATCTAGGATTTGGTTGCTTGCTAGTAAGGTTTTTATTTCTTCCAATCTGGGTGTGGCTGCTTCCATCCATTCAAAGTTGTCGGTGCATCTAAGTAGTTTGTAAAGTGGTAATGCTTTTTCTCCTAGGATGGGATAAAGCGGCTTAAAGCCGCCACACACCCTACTAGCTTTTGGACATGCTTTAGGTCTGTTGGTGTAGCAAATTGCCGCAAGGCTCGGATTTTAGCTGGATTTGCTTCGATTCCTCTATGGGATTCAACGAACCCTGGTCACTTTCCGGTTGGGACACCGAAGTCGCATATTTTCCGGATTGAGCCGTATATCATATGTTCGGTGGTTGTCAAAGGTGAGGCGAAGGTCGTCCACCAATGATTCCACGTGTTTGGTTTTGATGACCACGTCGTCCACATATGCTTCAACTGTCTTGCTGATTTGTTTTTCGAAGCATGTTTGAATCATGCGTTGGTAAGTGGCACCAGCATTTTTAAGCCCAAAAGGCATAGTATTGAAAAAAAGGGCCATACGGGGTGATGCACGCCATTGCAGCCTGGTCGGACTCCTTCATTTTAATCTGATGGTATCTGGAGTAACCATAGAGGAAACACAATGATTCATGTCATGCAGTCACATCAATGATCTCGCCAATGCAGGGCAATTGGAACGGATCTTTAGGGCAAGCCTTATTGAGGTCTTTGAAATCGACACAAAGGCGCCAGGATTTGTCCTTCTTCGGCACCATGACCAAGTTGGCTAGTCAATCCGGGTGTTTGATTTCTCTGATGAACCCGGCCTCGAGCAGTTTGGCTAGCCCCTCCCCCATAGCTTGTCATTTAGGTTCAGAAAATCGCCGCAACGTTTGCTTGACTGGTTTGAACTCTTTGATTATGTTGAGGCTGTGTTCGGCTAGTCTGTGTGCGATCCCGGGCATGTCCAAAGGGTTCCAGGCGAAGATATGCCAATTTTCATGCAGGAACGCGCGTAAGGCGGCGTCTACCACCGGAGCCAGCTATGCTCCGATGGACGCTGCTTTATTGGGGTCTGTCTGGTGCACTTGAAATTTAACTATTTCATCTGCTGGCTTGAAAGATGTGGATTTAGGTATCTTATCGAGAATCACATCATCCTTGTCCACCATGGATCGTGGGGTGGTTAGTTCTTTGGCCGCTAAGGCTTCGGATAGTGCCTCAAGGGCCAAGGTTGCGGTTTTGTTTTTAGCACGGAGTGCTTTGTCCGGGTCACTTGAAATTGTGATTATTCCATTGGCCCCTGGCATTTTAAGCTTCATGTACCCGTAATGGGGTATAGCTTGGAAGCATGAGAAAGTGTCCCACCCGAGAATGGTGTGATATCTGCTATTGAAGGGAACCACATGGAAGAGCAACTCTTTGGACCTGTAATTTTCAGACGTGCCGAATACTACATTCAATTTAATTCTCCCAGAGCATCATGCTTCTCAATTGGGGATGATGCCTCGAAAGGTGGTGCTGCTTTGCTCGATGCGTGTTCTATCAACCTGCATTTTGTCGACCGTGTCCTCATAGATGAGGTTGAGCCCGCTGCCGCTGTCCATGAGCACTTTGGTGAGTACAAAGCCGTCCACAATGGGGTTTAGCACTAAAGCGGTGGGTGCTCGAACTGATCGGGCCTTTGGTTCGTCGTCAGCGATGAAGGTTATTGTCGTGTCATTCCATGGGCTCATTGCGGTTACTTGGTGGACTTCGGCGAGGTCGCGAAGTGACCTTTTACATTGATTGTTTGAAGAGAAAGTCTCAAAGACCGAGAGGACGTTAAAATCGTCTTCCTGAGGAGAATGTTTATCTGGAGTGGCGGTGGTGAGGATGGCCTCCCCACTCTTAGCTACCTGTCGGAGTACCCAACATGCTCGGAGGCTGTGAGTTGAGTCTGCACTTGGACTCGCATGCATCGGACAGGGCTTGTCGAGGAGTTCGTCAAGAACGTACCTGTATCCCGTAAAGGGTTTGTTTTTCCTGCCGGCAGACTTATGGTCGGATGCCTCGTCAGGATTTATCCGTTTAGCCCGGGCAGTACTGTGCTTAAAGGCAGCAGGTTCTAGTTGGGTTTTTTGGGCCTTCCATGTGCTTTCCATCACGCAGTACTTCCGTACTACATGCGATAGTTCCGTGAAACTCTGTATGCGATGTTGGTTGAGGGCATTCCGGATCCCCTCGTCCCTAAAATTGCGATGAAAGACCAAGACTGCATCATCGTCGCAACAATCTTTAACCTTGGTTTTGACAAGTCGGAACCTGACCCAAAAGTGATGGATCGTTTCCTGAGGTTGTTGTCGGACATACATCAGTTCATATATGTCTGGAGGGCCTGAATTACTTGGAGAGTATTGATTGTGATGGGTAGGTGGGCTAAAACTTGAATCCCGGCCCAAAATTCTGTCTGGAGCTTGCAAAATCTCCATGTGAGTGATCGGCGGGAGATTGATTTCCCTCTGGTCAGACTTAAGCCCGATCCGATCATAGTCTGTTGAAAGACCTACGGTGGCGATGCAATCTAGTAGGTCGTTTAAGGATGAGATATCCGTCGGATCCATCTTTTCGGAGTATTCGAGACGAATGCGGGGGTGGTGTTTGGCGATCGTGGGGGACAATGTTGGTTTAATGGCCATGCGGGCACCCACGGTAAAATCGCTGAGCTGGAGAATCTATGCTGAAGTTAGGCCCCTTCCATAAGTGATGTCGTCATTGACGACAAGCCAAGCCATAGATTGCTTTTCATGACTGCACAGCCAAGCTCTCAATGAAAGCACTAATGTCGGTGTCAAAACCGGCAGATCTCGGGTAGGGGCGGCCAAGCTATGAGTCCAAGGATCAATGGTAACAAGGGACAATGGGGACATGATGTTTACCCAAGTTTGGGCCCTCTTAAAGGAGGTAAAACCCTACGTCCTACTTGATTGTGTTCGATGAGTATAGGTGTTACAAGAGTAGATCTACCTCGAGATCATAATGGCTAAACCCTAGCTATCTAGCTTATGATTTTCAGATAGCCTCTACGAAGTAAACCCCTCCTGTTTATATACACATCGGAGGAGCCTAGAGTTGTACAGAGTCAGTTTATAGAAGAAAATAGTACATCCGGACGCCAAACTTGTCGTCTAAGCACATAGGAGTCCTACCCGGACACGGGGGATAGTCTTATGCCTTATCCTCACGGTCCATCAGTCCGACCCATACGAATAGATCGGACACCTAAGGACCGCCGAATCCAGGACTCCCTCACCCATCATAACCCACAAGTATAGGGGATCACAATAGTTTTGAAGGGTAGAGTATTCAACCCAAATTTAGTGATTTGATACAAGGGGGCCAAAGAATATTCTCAAGTATTAGCAGCTGAGTTATCAATTCAACCACACCTGAAAGACTTAATATCTGCAGCAAAGTATTTAGTAGCAAAGTAGTATGGAAGTAACGGTGACGGTGGAAAAAGTAACAGTAGCAGTTTTGAAGCAATTGTAACAGTGGCAACGACAAAGTAACGCAGCAAAGATCAATATATGAAAAGCTCGTAGGCAATGGATTAGTTATGGATAATTATGTCGGATGGCATTCATCATGCAACAGTTATAACCTAGGGTGACACAAAACTAGCTCCAATTCATCGATGTAATGTAGGCATGTATTCTGAATATAGTCATATGTGCTTTTGGAAAAGAACTTGCATTGTCCTACCCTCCCATGGCAGCGGGGTCCTAATGGAAACTAAGGGATATTAAGGCCTCCTTGTAATAGAGAACCAGAACAAAGCATTATCACTTACTGAATACATGAACTCCTCAAACTATGGTAATCAACGAAACTAATTCCAATTATTGTCACGTTGGGTTATGCGGATCATAACTCGTAATAGGTGTCTACAACTTGCAAGATTGGATCAAGAACACAAATATATTCATGGAAACATAAAGGGTTCAGATCTGAATTCATGGCACTCGGGCCCTACTAACAAGCATTAAGCATAACAAAGTCATAGCAACATCAATCTCAGAACATAGTGGATACTAGGTATCAAACTCTAACAAAACTAACTCGATTACATGATAAATCTCATTCAACCCATCACCCTCCAGCAAGCCTACGATGGAATTACTCACGCACAATGGTGAGCATCATGAAATTGGTGATGGAAGAAGGTTGGTGATGATTATGGCAACATAACCCCCTCTCCGGAGCCCCGAACGGACTCCAGATCAGCCCTCCTGATGAAGAACAGGAGGCGGCGGTGGCTCCGTATCGTAAAACGCGATGAATCATTCTCTCTGATTTTCCTCTCCCCGAACGTGAATATATAGAGTTGGAGTTAGGGTCAGAGGAGGTCCGGGAGACCCACAAGGTAGGGGGCGCGCCGTGGGGGGGGGGGAGGGGCGCCCTCCACCCTTGTGGACACGTGTGGGTCCCCTCTGGTTGATTCTTTCGCCAATATTTTTTATTAATTCCAGAAATATTCTCCGTAAATTTTTAGGTCAATCCGAGAACTTTTATTTCTGCACAAAAATAACACCAAGGCAATTTTGCTGAAAACAGCGTCTGTCCGGGTAAGTTCCATTTAAATCATGCAAATTAGAGTCCAAAACAAGGGCAAAAGAGTTTGAAAAAGTAGATATGATGGAGATGTATCAACTTCCCCAAGCTTAATCCATTGCTTGCCCTGAAGCAATTCAGTTGACAAACTGAAAGTGATAAAGAAAAACTTTTTACAAACTTTGTTTGATTTTGTTGATGCAAATATGAATAGCCAGCATTCAGATTTTTAGCAATGATTATAAACTAACCATATTCACAATAACATCTAGGTCTCACATTACTCATATCAATGGCATAATCAACTAGCGAGCAATAATAATAAATCTCGGATGATAACACTTTTTCAAAACAATCATGATATGATATAAGAAAATGGTATCTTGCTAGCCCTTTCTGAGACCGCAAAACATAAATGAAGAGCACCCCTGAAGATCAAGGAGTGACTAGACATTATAATTCATGGTAAAAAAGATCCAGTCATAGTCATACTCAATATTAGTTAATAACAAAGCATACAAATGACAGTGGTGCTCTCTAACTGGTGCCTTTTATAAGAGGATGATGACTCAACGATAAAAGTAAACAGATAGGCCCTACGCAAAGGGAAGTAGGGATTTGCAGAGGTGCCAGAGCTCGAGTTTTAAAGCAGAGATGAATATAATTTTGAGCTGTATGCTTTCATTGTCAACATAACAACCAAGAGATCTCGGTATCTTCCATACTAGATACATTATAGGCGGTTCCCAAACAGAATGGTAAAGTTTTTACTCCCCCTCCACCAACAAGCACACTCCATGGCTGATCCGAAACAATGGGTACCGTCCATACCAACAACAGTCCTGGGGGAGTTTTTGTTTGATATTTATTTTGATTTGATTTGAGCATGGAACTGGGCATCCCGATTACCAGCCACTTTCTCGTAAATGACAAGTGAATCAACACTCATCGTGAGAATAACCCACCTTGCATGGAAGATACTAACAGCCCCCAGTCGCTACATGAGCGATTCTGGCATACAAAACAGAATATCATTTGAAGGTTTAGAGTATGGCACATGCAAATTTACTTGGAACGGTAGGTAAATACCGCTTATAGGTAGGTATGGTGGACTCATATGGAATAACTTTGGGTTTAAGGAAGTGGATGCACAAGCAGTATTCCCGCTTAGTACAAGCGAAGGCTAGCAAAAGACTGAGGAGCGACCAACTAGAGAGCGACAACAGTCATAAGCATGAGTAGGATATAAATCAACATGAACATAAATATTGTGGAGGCTATGTTGATTTTGTTTCTACTACATGCGTGAACATGTGCCAAGTCAAGCCACTTGAATCATTCAAAGGAGGATACCATTGTCGGAGTCAAAACCGGTAGATCTCGTCTAGGGGGGCCCAAGCTATGCGTCTAAGGATCAATGGTACTAGGAGGCCAGGAGACACGATGTTTACCCAGGTTCGGGCCCTCTTAATGGAGGTAAAACCCTACTCCTTCTTGATTATGATTGTCGAGTATGAAGATTACAAGATTAGATCCACCTCGAGATCGTGATGGCTAACCCTAGGTGGATAACCTATGAGGATTTTGATGATGGTAAAAAGTTGGCCTGTACGGACTAACCCCTCCAGTTTATATACACACCGGAGGGGGTCTATGGGTTGTACAAAGTTGGTTTATTTGGGAAGGAAACCTACGGACTCTATTCTTGCCGTCCACGTGTTGAGAAGTCCCATACGGACATGGTAGATGGCCTTCAACGTGATCCTGTATGGCCCATGCAACCTGCCCAAACTCCTGGGCCGGACACCTGTGGACCCCCGAATCCAGGACTCCCTCAGTAGCCCCCGAACTTTCCTTCAATGTCAATGTAGTATGCGGATGTAAGTCTTCGGCTTTGCAAGGTGGGTTCTCCATTGTACTACGGATTGAAGACAGTCCCGCATCGGCTTCCGTGTCTAGTCTTTATGATACCTCCCTGTCGTTGCCTCGATTTCCACGGTTCAAGTGAATGCAAACGGTTCGTTATCCTTGTATTTTAATATTCCTGGTAGGCACAAACCACGGCTATAAAGCGAGGCAAGACCTCTAAGCCGTCATCCTGCCTCACACAAAAAGCAAGCCACAAAAAATCGACCATGGCGAGCGCCCCTGATTCCTCCTCGCATCCTCATGGCCCTCAAGAGGGGGACTAGCAGAGTTGCTCCATATGGCACCTCCAACTCAATCGACTCCAAATGCAAGGATACCTCCCCCCTCCAGATCAAGTCTCTGTGCGAGTGGGGTTAACGACCATAGGTACCGAGGTATTGGCGGAGTATTTCCCCAATCCCAGGCAAGGGGAAAGGGTGCACTTCACATCATTGCTTTTGAGGGCATGGGATTCCCAATCCACCCCTTCCTTCGGGGTCTACTGGAGTATTACGGGATCCATCTAAACAACCTCATGCCCAGATCCATTTGACATATCTCCGGCTTGGTCGCCCTTTGCGAATTGTTTTTAAGTTGCGTGGCTCACTTCGAGCTATAGAAAAAGTTCTTCTGCCTCGTCCCCTGCCATCAGGGCGGGTCTATTTTCGAAGTGTGTGGTGCCGAGGTATGGCGCATAGCCGGATCTAGGTACCTCGTCAGGACTCGGAAGAAAGGATCTGCCGAATGGTCTTCGGAATGGTTCTATATTGACGGTGTACCCCTTTCAGACCCTATTCGGCGTGGACTGCCAGAATTGTCCAGCGCCCCATTGAAGAAGCTATACACCTGGCATCCCATGTCCTTTGCCCAGGTAGACTGTGTGGAGGTGATGAACTTGGTAAATAAGATCAAGATATTGACCCATTCCGGACTCTCCATAGTTGAAGTTTTGGCTATCGCGATAAAGAGATGCATCCAGCCACTTCAATCCGGAGTAACTCCCCTATGGAATTACAATGGGGAGGACAACGCATCCCACTACAGGAGAAAGGGTCCAGATGGCCAAGCAGCATTAGCGGCAGCTCTGGCCGACCTTTATAAGGGAGAAGAAGAAGACTTCATGCGCGTAAATTGCCGAGAAGCCTACTCCATGTACACTCCTATTGATTTGGTAAGTTTTTCAACCGCTCAATGTTCTTCTATCCATAGGGATATATTGACTGGACATCCTGGCTATTTATGTTTTGAACAGCAGTGGAGGCAGGTTGTCGAGAACATTAACTGCCCTGCCCCCCAGCCAGAGGATAATGATCGCAATGAATACCCTGGATTCCATGAGGATCCCGACATATTTGTAGAGTTCGAAGATGGAGTTTACTACCAGGCGAGCCTTGATGGCTCGGAGGTGGCCATGATGGCTGACTACCCCAACCTCTATCCTTTCATGAAGTTAAGTGTTCGGAAACTGTATTCTCAAAGAAGAGGGATACTCCCACTTGTCTCCTTATCCTCCACATCGGGCCATGTTTCGTAGGGTTAGCGCTCAGCGAGCCCCACTCAAGGGAGGGCGACCAAGAAAAGGTCAGCATCTTTGCGTAAGGGTCATGCAAAACGAAAGGAGGCCGGCAGCACTACTGATCCTACCCCACCATTGAAAATGTATATACTTCTTTGTTGATACTTGGTTGTGAAGTTAGACTATCATTCGAATTCTCCCTCTATCATTGCAGGAGGGGTGTACAGCGCACCATGGGTAAAGTCCCAGTCAGCCAGGCTGCGGCTAACATGGCGTCAGATGTACCAATCGGGACGGGGGCACATGCTGACACAACACGGACTCGCTCATATCACGGAGAGCTGGATGAGATGTCCGTGACCAACTCCGAAGTCGAGATTGCGATGACCCATCGTCACTTAAAAGATGCCTTACATGCCCCTGCCTTAACGGAACCGGAATTTAATGCCTTAAGTACTGTAGGTGCATATGTTCGAGCTGTCCGGGACGGACTCATCAGGGTCGCTCGCCTGTTCTCAAAGGATATGCAGGTAAAAAATTTCAGGAACTTAATGGACAGATAATAGTAGTAGCCCCCAAGAATTAAGGCGGGTGAACAAAACCGATTTAAGGACCGTTTGATGACCATAGGTTCTCAAGGAGAAGAACAACGCACTGACCCGAGTGCTTGAAGAAATAAAGAGTGCCCCAATGTACTATGGCAATGATTAAAAATTGGAGGAAGAAGTAAAGAAACAGGCCGAAGAGATAAAAACCTTGAAGGCTCAACTCTTAGAGGCACAACAAGAAAACCAGAAGCTGAAGGGCGGCATATTCGGTATGTCTTGTGAACCGTTCAAATTATTGATAGAATCATGTAATGCAGAATATGATAGTTGGGTTGATGCAGGTATGCTGACCGGCCGCCCCGAGGAGGAAATGCCAGTTCTTCAGAGTGATATTCTGAAGGAGCTGCCAAGCTGCACGAACGTGCTCGGAAGGCGATCAAGAATATGGCTAAACCTTATGGCCTTCTGACGTCCCTCCAAAAATTATGGAGGGGATAGCTGATCTATTCAAGGGTGCCCGACGTCGGTTCAAGCTGTGGAAGACATCGGCTTGCCGTGAATGGGGCTAGAGAGACATGGGCCATGGTGAAGACATGCTATACTGGTCTTGACCCCAACCATATGGCCAGAGTTGGACCGCGGGGACCCGACGGGAAGGAAATTCCCGTAAAGTTGGTATATGGCCAAGTGATGACAGCGGTGAAATTTTCGCAACAGGATTGTAAATTAGATAGCCTAATGGATGGCATAGAAAGGGAGTGAGTGTTCGGTTTGATGTACCCAAACTTATCTCCTGCCGAATTGTATGAAAATTTTGTCATCGTAAACCTTCGGCTTCTACCTCCAAACCAAAAAGAGTTGGAGTGTTTCCGCATACTATGTTTGATAGTAAACATTTGGTATTCTCGGAAACCAGGCAATCCGGTCATATAGCTCAAACAGACAAACTGTATTCGGTGGAGTTTTGTTATTTTGCTTTTTAACGTAAGATACACCTTCCAAGAAAAATAGTTCCGTTATGGGTTCCCTTTCTTAGGCTGGGCTTGTTTCTGAAGTACAGACAACCACTTTTATGCGTTATTCCGAAAACGTCTTGTTGAATGTCTGCCACCCAATTATTCTCTTAAGAACGCTAGCTTTCGACTTCACCCGTCTAAGGTATAGCGCCGGATAACCCAGTTGTAACAATCACAGAGGTGGTCCCTTTACACCCTAGCCGAACAATCGGGAACGTAGGGTATAAGCACAGGAGCGAGGCAACCCAGCTTGGCAAAACTTAAGTCATAGAGGTGCATAAAATGGCAGAAACAATAGATAGTTCGGACACGAAATGCTTGTATGCTGAATAAAATGCTTCTTTCAAAAGAAGCCCCCATGTATGGTGGGATGTATACATTTAAAGATGCCTACTACCAACAGTGCGGTTTATCCGAACACATAATATAAGGAGAGAAAGGTAAAGGGGGAAAAAGAAAAAGAAAACAGAAAAAACCTAGTTTTAAACTTGACCTAAGGAGGCCGAATTATGCGCAGAATCTTCGGAGCAGGGCGGCATTCCTTGGGTTTGGCTCAAGGCTATTATCCTCCGCATTGTGAAGACGATAGGCTCCTCCTGTAAGTACTTCATCAATAATGAAGGTTCCCTCCCATTTGGGTTTGAGCTTATCCTTTTTCTTCTCTGGGAGGCATAGAACAAGTTCTCCCACATTGTATGTTTTAGCAGGTACTTCTCTGCTCTGGTTACGCCTGGCCTGTTGTTGATAGAATGCGAATGGACCTTGGAAACATCATGCTTCTCTTCCAGTTCATCTAGGTCATCTTGCCCATCAAGTTTGGCTTCTTTCTCTTCGTACATGCGCACTCTAGGTGAGTCATGAATAATATCGCAGGGTAATACGACTTCTGCGCCGTACACCATAAAGAAGGTTGTGTATCCGGTCGTTCGATTCGGCGTGGTCCGAAATCCCCAGAGTACGGAATCGAGTTCCTCAACCTAGTGCTTATCTGATTCTCGTAAAGAGCGCATGAGTCTAGGTTTAATACCACTCATGATCAGACCATTGGCCCGTTCGACTTGGCCGTTCGTTTGAGGGTGGTAAACGGATGCCCAACCTAGTGCACCAGGTTTTCACCTCATCAGCTGTCAAGTTGGAGCCATTATCAATGATGATACTGTGCGGGACACCATAACGGTGGACTGCGGCTGATATAAAATCGAGCACTGGTCCGGCCTCAGCTGTTTTGACTGGTTTGGCTTCTATCCATTTAGTGAATTTATCCACCATGACCAGTAAGTATTTCTTTTTGTGGCTTCCCCCTTTAAGGGGTCCGACCATGTCAAGCCCCCAGACCGCAAAGGTCCATGTGATAGGGATTGTTCTCAATGCGGTGGGAGGCATGTGGCTCGGAATGGCAAAGAGTTGACAGCCCACGCAATGTTGGACAAGGTCTTGAGCATCAGCTCAAGCCATAGGCCAGAAAAAGCATGTTAGGAACGCCTTGCTTACAATGGCGTGGGCTACACCATGATGGCCGCTGAGACCGGCATGTATTTCTGCCAAGAGTTGCCTTCCCTCCTCTTCGGAGATACACCTTTGAAGGACTCTGGCTGTACTTCTTTTATATAGTTTGCCTTCGTGTGCTGTGAAGGCTTTGGAGGGCCGAACTATGCACCGCACTTCGTTTTGATTGTCGGGGAGCTCTTGCCTATTAAGGTAGGACAAGTAATGTTTAGTCCAAGGAGTGATAACGACCATGATTTCATGGGCAGAGGGTGTTATCTCGATATCCAAACCCCTGACATTGTCCACATTGTGTTCGGGGTTGGGGGTGTGATCAGGTCTGTGCTGCCGTTGCTGCTCTCACCCTGCCACACCACATATGGCTTAAAGAGCCGCTCCACAAAGGTGTTGGGTGGCACGGGGTCGTGTTTAGCGCCCATGCGAGCAATGATGTCGCCTGCCTGATTGCTTTCCCGGGCGACATGATGGAACTCGAATCCATCGAACCGAGCTGACATTTTCAATATGGCATTTCGATATGCCATCATTTTTGGGTCCTTCGAATTGAATTGTCCGTTGACCTGTGAAATTGTGAGGTTCGAATCACTGCACAACTCCAAGCGTTGTATGCCCATGGAGACAGCCATATGAAGACTATGCAATAGCGCCTCATATTCAGCTGCATTATTAGAGTCCATATACATGATTTGCAATACGTAAAGGACTGTGTCCCCAGTGCGGGATGTGAGGATCATGCCAGCCCCCAGTCTGGCCAGCATTTTGGAGCCATCGAAGTACATGGCTCAGTTAGAATGGGAGCTGTACTCTTTAGGGAGTTCGGCTTCCGTACATTCGGCTATGAAGTCGGCCAACACCTGGGATTTGATAGCCCGGCGTGGCTTGTATATGATTTTGAACGGTAATAGCTCAATGGCCCACTTTGCTATGCGTCCAGTGGCATCCCTGTTATTAACGATGTCGTTCAGTGGCACCTCGGATGCCACTGTGATCGAACACTCTTGAAAGTAGTGTCGAAGTTTGCGAGACACCATGAAGACTGTGTAGGCTATCTTATGATAGTGAGGGTATCGGGATTTGCAAGGTGTAAGGACCTCTGATACATAGTAAACGGGTTTTTGGGTGGGGAATTTATGTCCCTCCTCCCCTCGCTCGATGACGATGACGGCACTTACTACTTGGTTAGTTGCTGAAATGTATAACAACATAGGCTCTCCAACGTTGGGTGCGGCCAAGATTGGGTTACTTGCGAGAAGAGATTTTATTTCTTCCAATCCGGCGGTGGCTGCATCTATCCACTTGAAGTTATTAGTACGGTGTAGTAGTTTGTATAATGGCAATGCCTTTTCTCCTAATTTGGAGATAAATCGACTTAAAGCCGCTATGCACCCAACTAGTTTCTGGACCTATTTTAGGTCTGTTGGCGTGGCCAGTTGTGACAGAGCTCGGACTTTTAATGGGTTTGCCTCCATTCCTCTGTGGGAAACAATGAACCCTAGCAACTTTCTGGCTAGAACTCCGAAGATACATTTTTACGGATTAAGCCGGATGTCGTATGTTCCGAGGTTGTCGAAGGTGAGACGAAGGTTATCCACCAGTGACTCGATGTGTTTTGTATTAATGACCACATCGTCCACGTATGCTTCAACAGTTTTTCCTATTTGCTTTTCCAGGCATGTTTGAATCATGCGCTGGTTGGTGGCCCCGACATTTTTAAGTCCGAAGGGCATAGTATTGAAGCAGAAGGGACCGTAAGGGGTGATGAATGCGGTTGCCAATTCTCGCGCAAGAACGCACGTAGGGCGGCGTCTACTGTCGTGGTACTAAGTCTGACAGTAGAATAGGGGGGTAGGAATGGAGAGGCAAGATCCTAGATAAGGAGTAGTTGTATACGCAAGATGTTTACGAGTTCAGGCCCTTCTCGGAGGAAGTAGCAGCCCTACGTCTTGGAACTCGGAGGCGGTCGACTGTATTATGTGCGTATGAGTTACTGGGATGCGAACCCTTTACACTAAGGAGGGGGGTGGCTTATATAGAGTCCGCCAGACCCCTCCGGCCCTCAGTTATGCAGGGTTTAAGGTACATTAAGGTCGGGCCTTACTGGTAACGCCACAAATAAAGTGCTATGATGACCATAAAGGCTACTTAATGACAGACCATTGCGTGCAGAGTGACTTTTGATCTCCTGGGGTCGAGTGATTGGCTTCATGGTCGAGTTTCTTCAAGTCCGTCGAGTGGAACCCTTCCGGGTCGACTGAAAGTTGTTTTCCTCTAGAGATGTCCTTGGGGAGGGTATCTTGGACAGGTCCATGCCCCTACCCTAGGTACATGGCTTCATCATTAGCCCCCGAATGGATCGAGGTTTGAGTGGGGAAGGAGTTGAACACACTTCCGACCCATTTTAGTGCTATGAGAATGTCTTGTTATGGATCAATGAACCTAGGTGACAACACCAACTTCTTTTTCAGTCGCCTTGATCCATTCTTTGTATCTGTCGAGTGAATTTCTTTATTTGGAGAACTCAGAATGACAGGGCGGAGGAAATCTTCCGTCTGACGATTTGCTCTGCAGCCCATGGATTTAGCGGGATTCGAATTTCGGGAAGCGCGCGGGGCGGAGGAAGCCGCAGTAATCGGATGGGATAAGGCAGGGACGCCTCGATCTCCACGCCACCTTTTTCGCCACGTATCGCGCGCGCGACTGTTGCGGGATTTGACAGGATTGCCCGGGTCTACAAGTCAGTCACTCGGAAGCAACCTCATATAAGGCCCCGGACGGGGGTTTTTGAACAGTGCGCTCTCATTTCCTCCTCTCTTCCTTAGACTTTTCTGCCGCATTCGCTTCCATCTCAGTGCCGCTGCTCTGTGCGTGTCTCGCCGGCGACGATGGTGAAGGAGAAGACGGCGGCCCTGGAGCGGGCAAAGAAGGCGACGGCGAAGGCGAAGGGAAGAGCGACCAGTCGGGGTGGATCTTCATCGAGGGCCGGCCTGCTGCAAGGCTGGATCCAGGGCGACTGGATCCGCTCGATGATTCGTCAAGAAGATCTTGACGACCTGGCCAATGGAGGACTGATCCCCCATGGATCGGCGCGGCTCCTGGGGAAGGAGTCTGAGCCGTAGCCTGAGGAGGGTGAGGTCGTTCTCTTGGCCACTCATGTCGACCATGGGTTTTCTTTGCCACCTCATCCTTTCTTTCAGGGATTTCTGAATTTCTTTGGGGCACAACTCCACCACTTCACACCCAACAACATCGTGTACCTCGCTGCTTTCGTGTCTTTGTGCGAGAATTTCTTGGGTTGTCGGCCTCATTGGGGTCTTTTGAAGCACATTTTCACCTGCGCTCCCAGACGGTGAAAAAGGCCAATCCAAGTGACGAGAGAACACAAGTGATTCAGATGTGTGGGGGTCTTGGGGTTCAAATGAGGGGGAAAAGTGCTTTTCTGGCCATGGTCCTTCCCGACTCGGTCCGTGGATGGCAGTCGACCTAGTTTTACTGCAAAAACGAGCCGACGCCAGGGCAGTCGACCGGACTCCCTCCTTTTTCTATGGACTGAGTGAGGAAGCCTTCCTCTTTGAAGGTGATCCCGGAAGAGAAGGCGCAGGTTAAGGTGCTGGTCAAGCATGTAGTCCAGCTTATCAGTGACGGGGTGACCGGCATGGATCTCTTGGAGGTCTTCCTCCGACGATGCATCCAGCCGCTTCAATATCGAGACCATCCGATGTGGATGTATTCTGGCACTAAGGACACCACTCGGATCCACCCGGAGGAGGTCGAGGAAGCCACGCTGGAGAGGTGGCTGACGGCCATCACAGGGAACAGGGACAACCCCCGAAGAGCCAGGAGGATTCCTCCACTCGACCAATCATACGAAGTAGACAAGGTCCAATTCTGCATCTCCAATTGTGATCCTGTTTTCTTCACTTTGTTTGCTCAAAATCAGTCGACTGACTTTTGTCTTGTTTGTTGTCTTCTAGGCCACTACTGAGATGTACTCGATGCCCAACGGGGCGCAAGAACAGGTCGTGGAGGAGGAGGCGAGTGGAGGTGAAAGTCAGGAGGAGTGGCAATCTGATGGTGAGGGGGATGAAGATGACGACGACTCCAGTGAAGAGGAGGAGGAGGAGGAGGAAGTTGACCCTCCTCGCACAGAAATGCGATCCAAGCTCCCCCATGACCCCGCGGTCGAGCGTGGCAAGGCTACTGCGCCTGTTGGGTAGTCGACGGAACGCCCTCGGACGACCTCTCCGGCGCTGACTGAAAAAGCGCCGAAGCATCCCTGAGCGACGTCATCAAAGCCATCGAAGGCCCTGCCCAAGATGAGGATGGCCATTCCCACCATTTCCGGGTAACAGCAGGACTTGTGTTTTCTCGTTTAGCATGGACATACTCTTGGTCGACTCGTTGGCTAACCGACTGACTTCTGAAATCTGTAGTGCTGCTACCTCCGAGACCTCAGCCAGGAACAAAGACCAGGTAATGGAAGATGCTGCCACCTCCAACCTTGGTATGATCTCTGTAGTTTCGCTTTTGGTCGATTGGATTTTTATCTTTAACTTTGGATCTTTCCTGTAGCCCCACCTCATGTCATTGATCTCCCTGATGATGACGATGAGGAGCCGCTGAGGCCGAGGAGGAATAAAAAGGCGCCGGCTGGCAAGACTACTCAGGTTGCGTCAGTGCCTGAGACACTGGTTCAGAAGTGTGGCAACATCACTCGGACTTCTGTGTCCTTCGCTGTGCCGCTGACGAGTGCTCGACCTTCGTCATCGACTGCTGACCCGCCTTCCCTTTTCGCCACACATCACGTCCCAGAGGACCAACCGGGTGCTGCTAAGGAGGCTATACGACAGGCAGGGATCATGATGGAGCAGGTGAAGGCGATCTGGGAAGCCAGCCAAGCAGCCTACGATGCTAGCTCAGCTCTTCAGAGCAACGTCCAGGTTAGTTGATCACCGCTTGTTCTGTTAGGATATGCTACCTGAAGATTTTCTGAGCAATGTCCAGGTTAGTTGATCACCGCTTGTTCTGTTAGGATATGCTACCTGAAGATTTTCTCTGTACACCCACTGGGTGTGTCGATTGAATTTCTGGATTGGTGGGGCCACACTGAGTACACCCACTGGGTGTAGACCCCGAGACTATGGTGGACTGCTTGCAGTCGACTGTAGTCTTTATACTTTGAATTTCTTCACTCTAACTCCTTCACTTGGTCTGGTCGGGCCATGTCGAATGGAACCCTGGAACCAGTGGGGGCACGCTGAGTGCACCCACTGGGTGTAGTCCCCGAGACCATAGTCGACTGCCGGTAGTCGACTAAGGTCTGAAGAACCTCTTTTTTTAGATGATGGTGAGACCATGGCCGACTGCTGGCAGTTAGGTATGGTTTGGGATCATAACCTTTTTGTTTCTTTCGGTCGACTGATCGGACTGAGTTGGTAGAACCAGTGGGGGCACGCTGAGTGAACCCACTGGGTGTAGTCCCCGAGACTACTGTTGAATATTTTGATTCGGCTGTAGTGTTAGAAATGCTATGATTTTTCTCTTAGTTACTCGGAAGCAACCTATCTTTGATGTCTGTCGACTAACCCTTCATAGAAGTCTTGCGAGCTTGTGGCTCGTTACACTGAATTGGAAAACAGACATATCCAGCTCGACCTTGACTTGAAGTTTGTTCAGGAGAACTTTAAGAAGGCGAAGTGTGAAGCAAAAGGTATGTTCGGTGAGAATCTTGACGACTGTCTTTATCTTTTTGTCCATTCCTGATTCTGATCTCATTGTCACTTTGCAGATAAACTGAAGGAGGCTCTAAAGAAGAAGGACCATGACCTTGCCGAGGCGCGGAAAGTGGCATTGGACAAAACAAAGCTCACGGAAGAAAAACTAGCTTCAGTCGATAAACTTGAAGAGGAGAACGCCAATCTGAAAGCTGCTCTCGACGCGGCCAACAAGGAGGTCAACCGACTGAAGAATGACAAGATAGCTCTGAGTGACAAGGCTAGAGAACTGGCGGGGAAGAAGAACGATCTGGAGGCTTATCTGGGAGGGCTCGCCAAGAAGTTATTCCTCATGCTTGAAGGTAATCCCTTCTATCCGACTGACTTGTTATTATCGACTCATCATAAAACTGGTGGCTTAACTTCGAATTGTGTTTACAGAATTCTGCCAGAACTTCAAGGAGGAAACCAGTCGAGTGGAGACAAGCTTGGACCCCATTAACTCTCCTGTGAAGGATGAAGCCGCTATGAACGTGCTCCGACTGGTGTTTCGTGTTGCTGGTGTGGTCGACTATCTCGCTCGACTGAAGGTTGCGGTGTCACAAATCGACACAACACTCTGGCCAAGAGAGATGCTTCAAAATGACCTCGAGTCTTTAATGACTCGACTGAATGATGTTGCAGGTCGAGTGCAAGAATGGAAGAAGTCTTCTACCAGGTGCGGTGCTGACGTTGCTCTGTCCCTGGTCCGTGTTCACTGCAAGGATGCGCGAGAGGACATCAAAGTGGCCAATACAAAGAAGCATGACTTCCAATCTTTCATGGAGACCTTCATTGCTGCTGCCACTTGGATTGCTGACGGAATCGACCTAGACCAGTTTGTCGCGCCTTCCAGTCCTCCACCTGAGGAGTAAGAAAAACTTATATGCTTTGCCTTAAATTTGCCTCGGAATGCCGAGTGGTTTTGGAACCGATAAACTTTTACAGGCTTGACGCCTGAGCACTTCTGAATCCGTAGGATGTTATCTGAACTTGGCTTATCATTGAATATGCTTGCATTTGCCTTCGAGCGAACTTTGTTCTACACTCGGAATATACTTTGATGCTTGAGACGCAGCTCTGAGGTGGAAAGTCCAGTCGACCTGCACTTCATCGCTCTTGCAGGTGGGGATGGAGCACAGATTGCAGTCGACCTGCGTCCTTCCGGATCAGGATGGAGTGCACATTGTATTTGTGGTGTAGCTCAGAAGGAGAAGGTAGCAGTCGACCTGCACCTCGTCATCCTTGCAGAGTGCATGTTGTATTTGTGATGTAGCTCCGAAGGAGAAGGTAGCAGTCGACCTGCACCTCGTCGTCCTTGCAGAGCACACATTGTATTTGTGGCGTAGCTCAGAAGGAGAAGGTAGCGGTCGACCTGCACCTTGTCGTCCTTGCAGAGCACACATTGTATTTGTGGCGTAGCTCCGAAGGAGAAGGTAGCAGTCGACCTGCACCTCGTCGTCCTTGCAGAGCGCACATTGTATTTTTGGCGTAGCTCAGAAGGAGAAGGTAGCAGTCGACCTGCACCTCGTCATCCTTGCAGAGCGCACGTTGTATTTGTGGCGTAGCTCCGAAGGAGAAGGTAGCAGTCAACCTGCACCTCGTCATCCTTGCAGAGCGCATGTTGTATTTGTGGCGTAGCTCTAAAGGAGAAGGTAGCAGTCGACCTACACCTCGTCGTCCTTGCGGATCAGAATGGATTAAATACTTAGGCGAGTACTGGACTGCAGCTAATCCCCCGAGTGGGAGGATTGCTCTCCACTCGGTAGGATTTTTAAATACTTAGGCAAGTACCGGACTGCAGCTAAGCCTCCGAGTGGGAGGATTGCTCTCCACTCGGTAGGATTTTTAAATACTTAGGAGAGTACTGGACTGCAGCTAAGCGCCTAAGTGGGAGGATTGCTCTCCACTCGGTAGGATTTTTAAATACTTAGGCGAGTACTGGACTGCAGCTAAGCCTCCAAGTGGGAGGATTGCTCTCCACTCGGTAGGATTTTTAAATACTTAGGCGAGTACTGGACTGCAGCTAAGCCCCTGAGTGGGAGGATTGCTCTCCACTCGGTAGGATTTTTAAATACTTAGGCGAGTACCGGACTGCAGCTAAGCCCCGAGTGGGAAGACTGCTCTCCACTCGGTAGGATTTTTAAATACTTAGGCGAGTACTGGACTGCAGCTAAGCCCCCGAGTGGGAGGCTGGCTCACCACTCGGTAGGAATTTTCAAACTTAGGCGAGTACTTGGACTGCAGCTAAGCACCCGAGTGGGAGGCTGATTCACCACTCGGTAGGATTTTTCAAACTTAGGCGAGTACTTAGACTGCAGCTAAGCCCCCGAGTGGGAGGCTGGTTCACCACTCGGTAGAATTTTTCAAACTTAGGCGAGTACTTGGACTGCAGCTAAGCCCCCGAGTGGGAGGCTGGCTCTCCACTCGGTAGGATTTTTAAATACTTAGGCGAGTACTTGGACTGCAGCTAAGCACCCGAGTGGGAGGCTGATTCACCACTCGGTAGGATTTTTCAAACTTAGGCGAGTACTTAGACTGCAGCTAAGCCCCCGAGTGGGAGGCTGGTTCACCACTCGGTAGAATTTTTCAAACTTAGGCGAGTACTGGACTGCAGCTAAGCCCCCGAGTGGGAGGTTGGCTCACAACTCGGTAGGATTTTCAAGTACTTAGGCGAAACGGATTCGAAGCTAAGCCCCCGAGTGGCAGGCTGGCTCACCACTCGGTACGGATTTTTTTTACAAACTTAGGCGAAACGGATTCGCAGCTAAGCCACCCACTGGAGGATTTCTCATGTAACCAAAAAGTAACAACAATCACTGGGAAAATTATAACATTCTTGTCTTTGATAAACAAACTATAGAGGTACTTTTATTACATCTCATCCGAGTGAGTACTTATGTATAAAAGGGGCGGAGCAGCTCCGCGTTCCAAGCTCGTGGCTCGTCAAGCTAGCGATTGACATTGTAAAGATGGTACGCTCCATTGTGGAGAACTTTGGTGACGATGAAGGGGCCTTCCCAAGTAGGAGCAAGCTTGTGTGGCTTCTGCTGATCCACTCGGAGAACCAAATCTCCTTCTTGGAAGGCTCGACTCTTCACGTTTCTGGCATGGAATCGATGCAAGTCCTGCTGATAGATAGTCGATCGAATCATGGCCATCTCTCTTTCTTCTTCTAGAAGGTCGACTGCGTCCTGCCGGGCTTGTTCTGCTTCATCTTCATTGTAGAGCTCGCCTCGGGGTGCATTGTGAAGCAGGTCACTCGGCAGAACTGCTTCAGCTCCATAGACCGGAAAGAATGGAGTTCGCCCAGCCGACCGATTAGGAGTGGTCCTCAATCCCCAAAGAACTGATGGAAGTTCGTCGACCCACGCTCCTGCTGCATGCTTGAGATCACGCATCAATCGGGGTTTCAGTCCTTTCAGAATTAGACCATTTGCTCGTTCTGCTTGTCCATTCGGCTGGGGGTGAGCGAATGAGGCGTAGTCGACTCGTGTACCTTGAGAGGCGCAAGAGGATCTGAATTCATCAGAATCGAAGTTTGACCCATTTATCAGTGATGATGCTGTGCGGAACTCCATATCTGAATATCAATTCTCTGATGAAGCTGATAGCAGTGCCGGCATCCAGATTCTTGATAGGCTTAGCTTCAATTTACTTAGTGAACTTGTCGACTGCCACCAGTACATGGGTGAAGCCGCTCCTGCCAGTTCTCAGTGGTCCAACCATATCCAATCCCCAAACAACGAAGGGCCAAACGAGTGGAATGGTCTTCAAGGCTGAGGCAGGTTTGTGTGACATATTGGAATAAAACTGACATCCTTCACACTTGTCGACTATCTCCTTCGCCATCTCATTTGCTCTTAGCCAGTAAAATCCCGCTCGGTATGCTTTAGCCACAATGGTCCGAGAGGACGCATGATGACCACAGGTCCCCGAGTGGATATCATCAAGAATTATCTGACCTTCTTCTGGTGTTATACATTTCTGGCCGACTCCAGTCGCACTTTCTCTGTATAACTGTCCCTTTATCACAGTAAAGGCCTTGGATCGATGGACGATCTGTCGAGCCTCTTCTTCATTCTCTGGGAGCTCTTTCCTTAAGATATACGCGATGTATGGCACTGTCTAGTCGGGAGTGATGACCAAAACTTCCATGATCAGGTCGACCACAGCTGGGACCTCAACTTCAGTCGGATCTATAACACTTTTCGGCTGTGGGGCTTCTTCGGTGAAAGGATCCTCTTGATTTGATGGTGTGTGGATGTGTTCTAAAAACACATTACTAGGAATGGCTTCTCTCTTGGAACCTATTTTTGCCAAATCATCAGCCGCTTGATTTTTCAGTCGGGGTATAGGATGAAGTTCTAACCCCTCGAATCTCTTCTCTAGCTTTCTCACCGCATTGCAGTAACCAGTCATGGCTGGACTTCTGACGTCCCACTCCTTCATCACCTGATTTATCACCAAATCTGAGTTGCCATAGACCATTAGGTGACGGACGCTGAGTGAAATGGCCATACGCAACCCATACAAAAGTGCTTCATATTCTGCTTTGTTATTGGAGGAATCAAAGTGGATCTGGAGCACATATCTGAGCTTATCTCCTTGGGGGGAAACCAGCACTACCCCAGCACGGGAACCATTCAACATCTTAGAATCATCAAAGAACATGGTCCAGTGCTCCGAGTGAACTTGACTCGGCAGTTGCTGCTCAACCCACTCAGCTATGAAGTCTGCTATTGCTTGGGACTTGATGGCTTCCTTTGCCTCAAACTTCATATCCAAGGGAAGGAGTTCAATCGCCCATTTTGCCACTCGACCAGTTGCATCTTTGTTGTGTAAAATCTCTAACAATGGAGTGTCGGTGACGACTGTAATGGAATGGTCAGAGAAGTATTGAGCAACCTTCTTCGTGGTCATATAAATCCCATATACAAGCTTCTGATAATGAGGGTATCTTTGCTTCGATGGGGTCAAAACTTCAGAAAGATAATATACTGGGTGCTGACCTTTGAAGGCTTTTCCATCTTCTTCCCGCTCGACCGTAAGTACTGTACTGACGACTTGTCCTGTGGCTGCAATGTAAAGGAGAAAAGGCTCTTTGCTGATTGGGGCAGAAAGCACCCGCTAGGTGGAGAGTAGGGCTTTTAGCTCTGCAAATGCTGCATCAGCTTCTTAAGTCCACTCGAACTTGTCTGACTTCTTCATCAGTCGGTAAAGAGGCAATGCCTTTTCACCGAGGCGAGAGATGAATTGACTTAAAGCGGGTTTGATGGATTAAGCTTGATATCATACCTCCTGAGGTTGGCAAATGTTTTAGCAAGGTCAGTCAGTAGGTCGGAACCCTTCCGTGATTTGACCACAATATCATCCATGTATGCTTCCACATTCCGACTAATTTGAGTGAGCAAACACTTCTGAATCATCCTCATGAACGTGGCTCTGGAATTCTTGAGGCTGAATGGCATGGTGACATAGCAGAAGCACCCGAATGGAGTGATGAAAGCTGTTTTGATCTCGCCGAGTCCATACAGACGGATCTCATGGTAACCTGAATAGGCGTCTAAAAAACACAGGCGCTCACATCCCGCAGTCGAGTCGACTATTTGGTCGATGTGGGGGAGAGGAAAATGATCTTTCGGGCAGACCCGATTGATATGTTTGAAGTCAATGTGAAGTGACTTGTCCTTCTTGGGGACCATGACAACATTGGCGAGCCACTTAGAGTGGTAAATTTCTCGGATAAACTCTGCTGCTAAGAGCCGAGCCACCTCCTCGCCAATGGCCTTTCTCTTCTGGATGGCGGACCGTCGAAGATGTTCCTTGACAGGTTTCACTTTTGAGTCGACTCGTAGACGGTGCTCAGCCAGCCCCCTGGGAACATCTGGCATGTCACAAGGCTTCCATGCGAAGATGTCCCAGTTCTCACGGAGGAACTGGACGAGCGCTTCTTCCTATTTGGAGTCGAGTGTTGTTGAGATATGAGTTCGTGCAGCACTGGGGTCGGTCGGGTGAATGTGAATCGGTTTTCTCTCACCAGACGTCTGAAACGCTGACTCCGTAGCAGGCTTCTTGGCTCGGAACAAATCACTTGGATCTGCAGTTTTCTGGTATTCCTGCAGCTCTACCACTGCCATCTGAGCATCAGCGATCTTTCAGCCTTTCCGAAAACACTCTTCTGCCTTCTTCCGATTACCAGTAATGGTGATCACACCTTTGGGGCCAGGCATCTTCAATTTGAGGTACACATAACATGGTCGAGCCATGAAACGCGCATAAGCTGGCCTGCCCAAAATAGCGTGATAAGCACTCTGGAAATCCACAACTTCAAACGTCAACTTTTCTTTGCGGTAATTCTTGGAATCACCAAAAACCACATCAAGAGCAATTTGGCCGAGTGACTCAGCCTTCTTTCCAGGAATGACTCCATGGAAACTCATGTTGCTGGTACTGCGTCTGGACATTGGAATGCCCATCCCTTTCAACATCTCTGCATACAATATATTCAGGCCACTGCCACCATCCATCAAGACTTTAGTTAGTCGAGTGCCTTCGACGACTGGGTCGACCACCAAAGCTTGCCTCACAGGGGTGGCTATGTGTGTCGGATGGTCGGACTGGTCGAATGTGATGGCAGTCTGAGACCATTTCAGATAACTGGGTGTCGCCGGAGCAACCATATTCACCTCTCGGTTGATAACTTTCAATCGACTTTTGCTTTCTACATCAGCAAAAATCATCAGGGTGGAATTGACTTGTGGATATCCATCATCACTGTCTTCTTTGTCTTCAACTTTGTCCGACTCCTTTTCCTTATCTTTGGGTTGTTTCCCCTGGAATTGCTGGATCAAGAGCCGACACTGCCGAGTGGTATGTTTCGGGTAAACGAATTTGCCCTCTTCATCTTTCTTCGTGTGAATGTGACACGGCAAATCCATCACGTCATTCCCTTCCTTGTCCTTCACCTTCTTAGGGTTCCAAGAGCGTTTGGCCTACCCTTTAAACTTCCCTTGAGTCACAGCCAAGGCTTCTCCAGGAGCAGCTGGCTCGGCTTTCCGCTTTTGCTTTCGACTGGAGTTCCCTCCTCCAGTTTCATGGGCGACTGAGTTGTGCTAGCCACTTCGGAGCCGATCCTCTTCTTCACAATTGGCATACTTGGTGGCAATCTCCATCATTCGACTCAGGGTCATGTCTCCGATCCGACCGAATTTTAGGTTTAGCTCTCTGTACTTAACACCTTCCTTGAAGGCACAGACTGCCTGGTGATCAGATACGTTCTATACTGTCTGATGCAATGTGATCCATCTCTGAATGTAATCCCTCAGAGTTTCATTCGACTTCTGCACACAAGACTGCAACTCTGTCAGCCCTGTTGGACGCTTGCAAGTTCCCTCAAATGTTGTGACAAACACTCGGGCAAGATCCTCCCAAGTGTAAATGCTGCTGGTTGCTAATTGATTCAACCATGCTCTGGCCGAACCCTCCAACATAAGAGGCAGGTGTTTCATGGCCACCTCATTGTTGCCGCCGCTAATCTGAACAGCCACTCGGTAGTCCTCAAGCCGTATTAGGCTTAGACTCACCAGTGAACTTACTGACTCCAGTCGCCAACCTGAAGTTGGGAGGAATCACCGCGGACCTGATGGCTCTGCTGAAACACTCTGGTCCTGAGACGTGTACTCTGGTGCTGGTGGGTACATCTCTGTCATGACCTTCTCGGTGAGCTCCGTTCCTGTCGACCAAACCTTGAACGATAATGGATCTCGCATCAAAGCCTGGTTCCCTGGGGTCGACAGGAATCCTTCGCCCAACACTGTGATGGCGTCTGTCATCCTGCTGTCGAGGCGCGTACGATCCACCCCTTGGGGGAGGGGTGGGAACTCGACGTCAACCATTACGATCAAGTCGGTGATCATACTGCTCCCGGTTCCTGCACTTATCATGCCGGTCCTCACGTCCCTCACGCCTCGGGGGCGATCTTGGGCTATGGGCCGACAACACTGTATTTGCAGCGACGGATCTGCTGTGAATCCTATTCCGCGACTGCGATACAACTGAATTTTGATCTCCTGCTGCCCGGAGTAATGCTCTGATCTGTAACAAACCTCTGCCAGCCTCTTACTGGGAAGGCTGAATCAATTCTGCTATACGGGCTGCAACTGCTCAATTCTGAATCGGAGTTCGATATACCTGAGTCGGTGGCGGAAAGAGTTGACACCGACTGGAGTCTGGAACCCGCTGCCGCGCACACTCGTCGAGTGCTTGCTGGATGTTCTCCAGTCGAGTGTGCTCAACCCAGTTGTCCAAGCGCGCATCCTCTAAGGCACGAGCCTCGGGGGTTTCTCCGACGATAGGAGTGTGTAGCGCATCCATGTTCCGGTGGCAAAGTTCTTCCCTCTGCAGCGAAGTGAGGGGCTCGGGTTGATACTCTTCGTGGACATGCGCCGGATTGCCTCCGCCGTCGCCTCCGTCAGCGCGGGGAAAGCCAGGAGGACTGCATGGTCCATTGACCATCGGAACCTCCGCCGCTGGATCACTATTGTCGCACTCGGATGCAGTCTCTGCGGAGCCAGTCGACAGATCGAACAGGCCGTAGAGAGATTCGTGCCATGTACCTAGGGTAGGGGCATGGACGTGTCCAAGATACCCTCCCCAAGGACATCTCTAGATGAAACCAACTTTCAGTCGACCCGGAAGGGTTCCACTCGACGGACTTGAAGACACTGGACCATGAGGCCAATCACTCGACCGCCAGGAGATCTAAAGTCACTGTGCATGCAACGGTCTGTCATTAAGTAGCCTTTATGGTCATCATAGCACTTTATTTGTGGCGTTACCAGTAACGCCAGACCTTAATGTACCGTAAACCCTGCATAACTGAGGGCCGGAGGGGTCTGGCGGACTCTATATAAGCCACCCCCTCCTCAGTGTAAAGGGTTCGCACCCCTGTAACTCATACACACATAATACAGTCGACCGCCTCCGGGCTCTGAGATGTAGGGCTGTTACTTCCTCCGAGAAGGGCCTGAACTCGTAAACATCTTGCGTATACAACTACTCCATAGCTAGGATCTTGCCTCTCCATTCCTACCCCCTATTCTACTATCAGACTTTTTATTCCTCCTCGGCCTCAGCGATGCCTCATCGTCATCATCAGCGAGATCAATGACATGAGGTGGGGCTACAGGAAAGATCCAAAGTTAAAGATAAAAATCCAATCGACCAAAAGCGAAACTACAGAGATCATACCAAGGTTGGAGGAGGCATCATCTTCCATTTCCTGGACTTCGTTCCTGGCTGAGGTCTTGGAGGTAGCAGCACTGCAGATTTCAGAAATCAGTCGGTTAGCCAACGAGTCGACCAAGAGTATGTCCATGCTAAACGAGAAAACACAAGTTCTGCTGTTACCCGGAAATGGTGGGACTGGCCATCCTCATCTTGGGCAGAGCCTTCGACGGATTTGATGACGTCGCTCGTGGATGCTTCGGCGCTTTTTCAGTCGGCGCCGGAGAGGTCGTCCGAGGGCGTTTCATCGACTGCCCAACAGGCGCAGTAGCCTTGCCACGCTCGACCGCGGGGTCGTGGTTGAGCTTGGACCGCCTTTCTGTGCGAGGAGGGTTGAGTTCCTCCTCCTCCTCCTCCTTTTTACTAGAGCCGTCGTCATCTTCATCCCCCTCACCATCAGATGGCCACTCCTCCTGACTTTCACCTCCGCTCGCCTCCTCCTCCTCGGCCTGTTCTTGCGCCCCGTTGGGCATCGAGTGCATCTTAGTAGTGGCCTAGAAGAAAACAAACAAGATAAAAGTCAGTCGACTGATTTTAAGCAAGCAAAGTGAAGAAAATAGGATCATAGTCAGAGATGCAGAATTGGACCTTGTGTACTTCGTATGATTGGTCGAGTGGAGGAATCCTCCTGGCTCCTCAGGGGTTGTCTCTGTTCCCTGTGATGGCCGTCAGCCACCTCTCCAGCGTGGCTTCCTCGACCTCCTCCGGGTGGATCCGAGTGGTGTCCTCACTGCCAGAATACATCCACATCGGATGGTCTCGATATTGAAGCATCTGGATGCGTCATCGGAGGAAGAACTCCAAGAGATCCATGCCAGTCACCCCGTCACGCATAAGCTAGACTACACGCTGGACCAGCACCTTAAGCTGCGCCTTCTCTTCCGGGATCACCTTCAAGGAGGAAGGCTTCCTCACTCGGTCCATAGAAAAAGGAGGGAGTCTAGTCGACTGCCCCGGCGTCGGCTGGTCTTTGCAGTAAAACCAGGTCGACTGCCATCCACGGACCGAGTCGGGAAGGACCATGGCCGGAAAAGCACTTTCCCCCCTCATTTGAACCCGAAGACCCCCACACATCTGAATCACTTGTGTTCTCTCGTCACTCGGATTGGTCTTTTTCACCGTCTGGGAGCGACAGGTGAAAATGTGCTTGAAAAGACCCCAATGAGGCCGAAAACCCAAGAAATTCTCGCACAAAGACACGAAAGCAGCGAGGTACATGATGGTGTTGGGTGTGAAGTGGTGGAGTTGTGCCCCAAAGAAATTCAGAAATCCCCGAAAGAAATGATGAGGCGGCAAAGAAAACCCACGGTCGACATGAGTGGCTAAGAGAACTACCTCACCCTCCTCAGGCTATGGCTCAGACTCCTTCCCCGGGAGCCACGCCAATCGATGGGGGATCAGTCCTCCATTGGCCAGGTCGTCAAGATCTTCTTGACGAATCGTCGAGCGGATCCAGTCGCCCTGGATCCAGCCCTGCGGCAAGCCGGCCCTCGATGAACATCCACCCCGACTGGTCGCCCTTCCCTTCACCTTCGCCGTCGCCTTCATCGCCCGTTCCAAGGCTGCCGTCTTCTCCTTCACCATCGTCGCCGGCGAGACGCGCACATACCAGCGACACTGAGATGGAAGCGAATGCGGCAGAAAAGTCTGAGGAAGAGAGGACGAAATGAGAGCGCACTGTTCAAAAATCCCCGTCCGGGGCCTTATATGAGGTTGTTTCCAAGTGACTGACTCGTAGACCCGGGCGATCCTGTCAAATCCCGCAACAGTCGCGCACGTGATACGTGGTGAAAAAGGTGGCGTGGAGATCGAGGCGTCCCTGCCTTATTCCATCCGATTACTGCGGCTTCCTCCGCCCCGCGCGCTTCCCGAAATTCGAATCCCGCTGAATCCGCGGGCTGCAGAGCAAATCGTCGGACGGAAGATTTCCTCCGCCCTATCATTCGGAGTTCTCCAAGTAAAGAAATTCACTCGACATATACAAAGAATGGATCAAGAAGACTGAAAAAGAAGTTGGTGCCGTCACCTAGGTTCATTGATCCAGAACAAGACATGCTCAAAGCACTAAAATGGGTTGGAAGTGTGTTCAACTCCTTCCCCACTCAAACCTCGATCCATTCGGGGGCTAATGATGAAGCCATGTACCTAGGGTAGGGGCATGGACCTGTCCAAGATACCCTCCCCAAGGACATCTCTAGAGGAAACCAACTTTCATTCGACCGGAAGGGTTCCACTCGACGGACTTGAAGACACTCGACCATGAAGCCAACCACTCGACCGCCAGGAGATCTAAAGTCACTCTGCACGCAACGGTCTGTCATTAAGAAGCCTTTATGGTCATCATAGCACTTTATTTGTGGCATTACCAGTAACGCCCGACCTTAATGTACATTAAACCCTGCATAACTGAGGGCCGCAGGTGTCTGGCGGACTCTATATAAGCCACCCCCCTCCTCAGTGTAAAGGGTTCACACCCCTGTAACTCATACGCACATAATACAGTCGACCGCCTCCGGGCTCCGAGACATAGGGCTGTTACTTCCTCTGAGAAGGGCCTGAACTCGTAAATATCTTGCGTATACAACTACTCCATAGCTAGGATCTTGCCTCTCCATTAATACCCCCCCTATTCTACTGTCAGACTTAGTACCACGACAGTTTGATGAAGCCATGTACCTAGGGTAGGGGCATGGACTTGTCCAAGATACCCTCCCCAAGGACATCTCTAGAGGAAGCGAACTTTCAGTCGACCCGGAAGGGTTCCACTCGACGGACTTGAAGACACTCGACCATGAAGCCAACCACTCGAACGCCAGGAGATCTAAAGTCACTCTGCACGCAACGGTCTGTCATTGAGTAGCCTTTATGGTCATCATAGCACTTTATTTGTGGAGTTACTAGTAACGCCCGACCTTAATGTACCTTAAACCCTGCATAACTGAGGGCCGGAGGGGTCTGGCGGACTCTATATAAGCCACCCCCGTCCTCAGTGTAAAGGGTTCGCACCCCTGTAACTCATACGCACATAATACAGTCGACCGCCTCCGGGCCCCGAGACGTAGGGCTGTTACTTCCTCCGAGAAGGGCCTGAACTCGTAAACATCTTGCATATACAACTACTCCATAGCTAGGATCTTGCCTCTCCATTCCTACCCTTCGATTCTACTGTCAGACTTAGTACCACGACAGTTGGCGCCCACCGTGGGGCAGGTGTCTTAGCGACTTATTGCACAAGTTGCAATTTTTTTGATCCCCTTCATCATGGTTTCAGGCGGAGTTTTGGTTGAGGGCCGCGAGATCCGTCTCGGCGTGCTCACGTTCATCGCCGACGACTCCGCTTCGCTTCAGGAGGCTCTGCTCGACGTCGACGCGCTCCCTGTCCGCGGGGCGACGCACTTTCGCGCGTGCATCCGCGGCGTCCTTCTGCGGCAACCGTCGACCCAGTATCGGTCGACCCCTGTATCGTCCTCCCTCCCTGTTTCTGGCCAGCGCAAGCGCTCCGGTCGGTCGAGACTTCAGCGGTGGGTGAGGCACGTGGTGGCCCGCCAGTCGGCCACCCCCCAAGTCGCGACAATCAAGCCCGACGAATCTCTCTACGGCCTGTTCAATCTGTCGACTGGCTCCGTAGAGACTGCATCCGAGTGCGAAAGCAGTGATCCAGCGGCGGAGGTTCTGATGGTCAATGGACCATGTAGTCCTCCTGGCTTTCCCCGCGCTGACGGAGGCGACGGCGGAGGCGATCCGGTGTAGGTCCACAAAGAGTATCAACCCGAGCGGCTCACTTCGCTGCAGAGGAAAGAACTTTGCTGCCGGAACATGGATGCGCTACACACTCCTATCATCAGAGAAACCCCCGAGGCTTGTGCGTTAGAGGATGCGTGCTTGGCCAACTTGGTTGAGTGCACTCGACTGGAGAACCTCCAGCGAGCACTCGACGAGCGTGCGCGGCAGCGGGTTCCAGACTCCAGTCGATGTCAACTCTTTCCGCCACCGACTCAGGTATATCGAACTCCGATTCAGAATTTAGCAGCTGCAGCCCATATAGCAGAATCGATTCTGCCTTCCCAGTCAGAGGCTGGAAGAGGTTTGTTACAAATCTGAGCATTACTCTGGGCAGCAGGAGATCAAAATTCAGCTGTATTGCAGTCGCGGAATAGGATTCACAGTAGATCTGTCGCTACAAATACAGTCCAGTCGGCCCATAGCCCAAGATCACCCCCGAGGCGTGAGGGACGTGAGGACCGGCATGATCAGTATAGGAACCGGGAGTAGTATGATCACCGACTCGATCGCGATGGTCGACGTCGAGTGCCCACCCCTCCCCCAAGGGGTGGATCCTACGCCCCTGGACAGCAGGATGACAGACGCCATCACAGTGTTGGGCGAAGGATTCCAGTCGACCCCAAGGAACCAGGCTTTGACGCGAGATCCATTATCGTTCAAGGTTTGGTCGACAGGAAGAGAACTCACTGGGAAGGTCATGACAGAGATGTACCCACGAGCAGCAGAGTACACGTCTCAGGACCAGAGTGTTTCAGCAGAGCCATCAGGGCCGGGTGATTCCTCCCAACTTTAGGTTGGCTACTGGAGTCAGTAAGTTCACTGGTGAGTCTAAGCCTGATCCTTGGCTTGAGGACTACCGAGTGGCTGTTCAGATTGGCGGCGACAACAATGAGGTGGCCATGAAACACATGCCTCTTATGTTGGAGGGTTCGGCCAGAGCATGGTTGAATCAGTTAGCACCCACCAGCATTTACACTTGGGAGGATCTATCCCGAGTATTTGTCACAACATTTGAGGGAACTTGCAAGCGTCCAGCATGGCTGATAGAGTTGTAGTCTTGTGTGCAGGAGTCGAATGAAACTCTGAGGGATTACATCTAGAGATGGATCACGTTGCATCACACAGTAGAGAACGTATCTGATCACCAGGCAGTCTGTGCCTTCAAGGAAGGTGTTAAGTACAGAGAGCTAAACCTAAAATTCGGTCGGACCGGAGACATGACTCTGAGTTGAATGATGGAGATTGCCACCAAGTATGCCAATGGTGAAGAAGAGGATCGGCTCCGGAGTGGCAAGCACAAGTCAGTCGCCCATGAAACTGGAGGAGGGAACTCCAGTCGGAAGCAAAAGCGGAAAGCCAAGCTAGCTGCTCCTGGAGAAGCCTTGGCCGTGACTCAAGGGAAGTTTAAAAGGAATCCCAAAGGGTCTTGGAACCCTAAGAAGGTGAAGGACAAGGAAGGGAATGACATGATGGATTTGCCGTGTCACATTCACACAAAGAAAGATGAAGAGGGTAAATTCATTTACCCGAAACATACAACTCGACAATGTCGGCTCTTGATCCAGCAATTCCAGGGGAAAGAGCCCAAAGATAAGGAAAAGGAGTCGGACAAAGTTGAAGACAAAGAAGACAGTGATGATGGATATCCCCAGGTCAATTCCAGCCTGATGATTTTTGCTGATGTAGAAAGCAAAAGTCGATTGAAAGTTATCAACCGAGAGGTGAATATGGTTGCTCCGGCGATGCCCAGTTATCTGAAATGGTCTCAGACTGCCATCACATTCGACCAGTCTGACCATCCGACACACATAGCGACCCCTGGGAGGCAAGCTTTGGAGGTCGACCCAGTGGTCGAAGGCACTCGACTGAGTAAAGTCTTGATGGATGGTGGCAGTGGCCTGAATATATTGTATGCAGAGACATTGAAAGGGATGGGCATTCCGATGTCCAGACTCAGTACCAGCAACATGAGTTTCCATGGAGTCATTCCTGGAAAGAAGGCTGAGTCACTTGGTCAAATTGCTCTTGATGTGGTTTTCGGTAATTCCAAGAATTACCGCAAAGAAAAGTTGATGTTTGAAGTTGTGGATTTCCAGAGTGCTTATCACGCTATTTTGGGCAGGCCAGCTTATGCACGTTTCATGGCTCGACCATGTTATGTGTACCTCAAATTGAAGATGCCTGGTCCCAACGGTGTGATCACCATTACTGGTAATCGGAAGAAGGCAGAAGAGTGTTTTCAGAAAGGCTCAAAGATCGCGGATGCTCAGATGGCAGTGGTAGAGCTGCAGGAATACCAAAAAACTGCAGATCCGACTGATTTGTTGGGAGCCAAGAAGCCTGCTACGGAATCAGCGTTTCAGTCGCCTGGTGGGACAAAACCGATTCACATTCACCCGACCGACCCCAGTGCTGCACCGACTCATATCTCAACAACACTCGACTCCAAATAGGAAGAAGCGCTCGTCCAGTTCCTCCGTGAGAACTGGACATCTTCGCATGGAAGCCTTCTGACATGCCGGGTGTTCCTAGGGGGTTGGCTGAGCACCGTCTACGAGTCGAATCAAAAGTGAAACCTGTCAAGGAACATCTTCGATGGTCCGCCGTCCATACGAGAAAGGCCATTGGTGAGGAGGTGGCTCAACTCTTAGCAGCAGAGTTTATCTGATAAATTTACCACTCCGAGTGGCTCACCAATGTTGTCATGGTCCCCAAGAAGGACAAGTCACTTCACATGTGCATTGACTTCAAACATATCAATCGGGCCTGCCCGAAAGATCATTTTCCTCTCCCCCGCATCGACCAAATAGCCGACTCGACTGCGGGATGTGAGCGCCTGTCTTTTTTAGATGCCTATTCCGGTTACCATCAGATCCGTCTGTATGGACCCGACGAGATCAAAATAGCTTTCATCACTCCATTCAGGTGCTTCTGCTATGTCACCATGCCATTCGGCCTCAAGAATGCCGGAGCCATGTTCATGAGGATGATTCAGAAGTGTTTGCTCACTCAAATCAGTCGGAATGTGGAAGCATACATGGATGATATTGTGGTCAAATCACGGAAGGGTTCCGACCTGCTGACTGACCTTGCTGAAACATTTGCCAACCTCAGGAGGTATGATATCAAGCTTAATCCATCAAAGTGCGAACCCAGAACGAGGAATCACGGAAGGGTTCCGACCTGCTGACTGACCCGGCGGGAAGTTACTTGGTTTTCTCATTTCCGAACGAGGTATCGACGCCAACCCAGAAAAAGTTGGTACTATACTCCGAATGAAACGCCCTGTGCGTGTGCATGATGTCCAGAAGCTTACTGGATGCTTGGCCGCTTTAAGTCGATCCATCTCTCGCCTCGGTGAAAAGGCATTGCCTCTTTACCGACTGATGAAGAAGTCAGACAAGTTCGAGTGGACTCAAGAAGCTGATGCAGTGTTTGCAGAGCTAAAATCCCTGATCTCCACCCAGCCGGTGCTTGCTGCCCCAATCAACAAAGAGCCTTTGCTGCTTTAAATTGCAGCCACAGGACAAGTCGTTAGTACAGTACTTACGGTTGAGCGGTAAGAAGAAGGAAAAGCCTTCAAAGTTCAGCGCCCAGTATATTATCTTTCTGAAGTTTTGACCCCATCGAAGCAAAGATACCCTCATTATCAGAAGCTTGTATATGGGATTTATATGACCACGAAGAAGGTTGCTTACTACTTCTCTGACCATTCCATTACAGTTGTCAGTGATGCTCCATTGTCAGAGATTTTACACAACAGAGATGCAACTGGTCGATTAGCAAAATGGGCGATTGAACTCCTTCCCTTGGATATCAAGTTTGAGGCAAAGAAAGCCATCAAGTCCCAAGCAATAGCAGGCTTCATAGACGAGTGGGTTGAACAGCAACTGCCGAGTCAAGTTCACTCGAAGCACTAGACCATGTTCTTTGATGGTTGTAAGATGCTGAATGGTTCCGGTGCTGGGGTAGTACTGGTTTCCCCCCGAGGAGATAAGCTCAGATATGTGCTCCAGATCTACTTTGATTCCTCCAGTAACGAAGCAGAATATGAAGCACTTTTGTATGGGTTGCGTATGGCCATTTCACTCAGCGTTCGTCATCTCATGGTCTATGGCGACTCAGATTTGGTGGTAAATCAGGTGATGAAGGAGTGGGACGTCAGAAGTCTAGCCATGACTGGTTACTGCAATGCGGTGAGAAAGCTAGAGAAGAGATTCGAGGGGTTAGAGCTTCATCATATACCCCGACTGCAAAATCAAGCGGCTGATGATTTGGAAAAAATAGGTTCCAAGAGAGAAGCCATTCCCAGTAATATGTTTTTAGAACACATCCACACACCATCAGCTCAAGAGGATCCTTTCACCGAAGAAGCCCCGCAGCCGAAAAGTGTTACCAATCCAACTGAAGTTGAGGTCCCAGCTGTGGTTGACCTGATCATGGAAGTTTTGGTCTTCACTCCTGACTGGACAGTGCCATACATCGCGTATATCCTAAGTAAAGAGCTCCCAGATAATGAAGAAGAGGCTCGACGGATCGTCCGTCGATCCAAGGCCTTTACTGTGATAAAGGGACAGTTATACAGAGAAAGCGCGACTAGAGTCGGCTAGAAATGTATAACACCAGAAGAAGGTCAGATAATTCTTGACGATGTCCCCTCGGGGACATGTGGTCATCATGCATCCTCTCGGACCATTGTGGCTAAAGCATACCGAGTGGGATTTTACTGGCAAAGAGCAAATGAGATGGCGAAGGAGATAGTTGACAAGTGTGAAGGATGTCAGTTTTATTCCAATATGTCACACAAACCCGCCTCAGCCTTGGAGACCATTCCACTTGACTGTCCCTTCGCTTTTTTAGGGATTGGATATGGTTGGACCACTGAGAACTGGCAGGAGCGGCTTCACCCATGTACTGGTGGCAGTCGACAAGTTCACTAAGTGGATTGAAGCTATGCCTATCAAGAATCTGGATGCCGGCACTGCTATCAGCTTCATCAGAGAGTTGATATTCAGATATGGAGTTCCGCACAGCATCATCACTGATAAATGGGTCAAACTTTGATTCTGATGAATTCAGAGCCTTTTGCGCCTCTCAATGTACACGAGTCGACTACGCCTCAGTCGCTCACCCCCAGTCGAATGGACAAGCAGAACAAGCAACTGGTCTAATTCTCAAAGGACTGAAACCTCGGTTGATGCGTGATCTCAAGCATGCAGCAGGAGTGTGGGTCGACGAACTTCCATCAGTTCTTTGGGGATTGAGGACCACACCTAATCAGTCGACTTGGCGAACTCCATTCTTTCTGGTCTATGGAGCTAAAGCAGTTCTGCCGAGTGACCTGCTTCACAATGCACCCCGAGTCGAGCTCTACACGGAAGATGAAGCAGAACAAGCCCGGCAGGACGCAGTCGACCATCTAGAAGAAAAAAGAGAGATGGCCATGATTTGATCGACTATCTATCAGCAGGACTTGTGTCGATTCCATGCCAGAAACGTGAATAGTCGAGCCTTCCAAGAAGGAGATTTGGTTCTCCGAGTGGATCAGCAGAAGCCATGCAAGCTTGCTCCTACTTGGGAAGGCCCCTTGATCGTCACCAAAGTTCTCCACAATGGAGCGTTCCGTATTTACAATGTCAATCGCCAGATTGACGAGCCACGAGCTTGGAACGCGGAGCTGCTCCACCCCTTTTATACTTAAGTACTCACTCGGATGAGATGTAATAAAAGTACCTCTGTAGTTTGTTTATCAAAGACAAGAATGTTATAATTTTCCTAGTGATTGTTGTTACTTTTTGTTTACATGAGAAATCCCCCAGTGGGTGGCTTAGCTGCGAATCTGTTTCACCTAAGTTTGTAAAAAAAAGAATCCCTACCAAGTGGTGAGCCAGCCTCCCACTCGGGGGCTTAGCTGCGAATCTGTTTAGCCTAAGTACTTGAAAATCCTACCAAGTGGTGAGCCAGCCTCCCACTCGGGGGGCTTAGCTGCAGTCCAGTACTCGCCTAAGTATTTGAAAAAAAATCCTACCGAGTGGTGAGCCAGCCTCCCACTCGGGGGCTTAGCTGCAGTCCAAGTACTCGCCTAAGTTTGAAAAATCCTACCGAGTGGTGAACCAGCCTCCCACTCGGGGGCTTGGCTGCAATCCAAGTACTCGCCTAGGTTTGAAAAATCCTACCGAGTGGTGAACCAGCCTCCCACTCGGGGGCTTAGCTGCAGTCTAAGTACTCGCCTAAGTTTGAAAAATCCTACCGTGTGGTGAACCAGCCTCCCACTCGGGGGCTTAGCTGCAGTCCAAGTACTCGCCTAAGTTTGAAAAATCCTACCGAGTGGTGAACCAGCCTCCCACTCGCAGGCTTAGCTATAGTCCAGTACTCGCCTAAGTACTTAAAAATCCTACCGAGTGGAGAGTAGTCCTCCCACTCGGGGCTTAGCTGCAGTCCGGTACTCGCCTAAGTATTTAAAAATCCTACCGAGTGGAGAGCAATCCTCCCACTCGGGGGCTTTGCTGCAGTCCTGTACTCGCCTAAGTATTTAAAAATCCTACCGAGTGGAGAGCAATCCTCCCACTCGGAGGCTTAGCTGCAGTCCAGTACTCGCCTAAGTATTTAAAAATCCTATCCAGTGGAGAGCAATCCTGCCACTCGAGGGCTTAGCTGCAGTCCAGTACTCGCCTAAGTATTTAAAAATCCTACCGAGTGGAGAGCAATCCTCCCACTCGGAGGTTTAGCTGCAGTACGGTAGTCTCCTAAGTATTTAAAAATCCTACTGAGTGGAGAGCAATCCTCCCACTCGGAGGTTTAGCTGTAGTCCAGTACTCGCCTAAGTATTTAAAAATCCTACCGAGTGGAGAGTAGTCCTCCAACTCAGGGCTTAGCTGCAGTTCAATACTCGCCTAAGTATTTAAAAATCCTACCGAGTGGAGAGCAATCCTCCCACTCGGGGGCTTAGCTGCAGTCCAGTACTCGCCTAAGTATTTAAAAATCCTACCGAGTGGAGAGCAATCCTCCCACTCAGAGGCTTAGCTGCAGTCCAGTACTTGCCTAAGTATTTAAAAATCCTACCGAGTGGAGAGCAATCCTCCCACTCGGGGGCTTAGCTGCAGTCCGGTACTCGCCTAAGTATTTAAAAATCCTACCGAGTGGAGAGCAATCCTCCTACTCGGAGGCTTAGCTGCAGTCCGGTACTCGCCGAAGTATTTAAAAATCCTACCGAGTGGAGAGCAATCCTCCCACTCGGGGCCTTAGCTGCAGTCCAGTACTCGCCTAAGTATTTAATACATTCTGATCCGCAAGGACGACGAGGTGCAGGTCGACTGCTACCTTCTCCTTCGGAGCTACGCCACAAATACAACATGCGCTCTGCAAGGATGACGAGGTGCAGGTCGACTGCTACCTTCTCCTTTGGAGCTACGTCACAAATATAACGTGCGCTCTGCAAGGATGACGAGGTGCAGGTCGACTCCTACCTTCTCCTTCTAAGCTACGCCACAAATACAATGTGCGCTCTGCAAGGACGAGGAGGTGCAGGTCGACTGCTACCTTCTCCTTTGGAGCTATGCCACAAATACAATGTGCGCTCTACAAGGATGACGAGGTGCAGGTCGACCGCTACCTTCTCCTTCTGAGCTATGACACAAGTACAATGTGCGCTCTGCAAGGACGACGAGGTGCAGGTCGACTGCTACCTTCTCCTTCGGAGCTACGCCCCAAATACAATGTGCGCTTTGCAAGGATGACGAGGTGAAGGTCGACTACTACCTTCTCCTTCTGAGCTATGCCACAAATACAATGTGTGCTCTGTCCTGATCCAGAAGGACGCAGGTCGACTGCAATCTGTGCTCCACTGCTCCATCTCCACCTGCAAGAGCGATGAAGTGCAGGTCGACTGGACTTTTCACCTCACAGCTGCGTCTCAAGCAGCAAAGTATATTCCGAGTGAAGAACAAAGTTCGCTCAAAGGAAAATGCAAGCATATTCAACGATAAGCCAAGTTCAAATAACATCCTACGGATTCAGAAGTGCTTAGGCGTCAAGCCTGTAAAAGTTTATCGGTTACAAAACCACTCGGCATTCCGAGGCAAATTTAAGGCAAAGCATAGAAGTTTTTCTTACTCCTCAGGTGGAGGACTGGAAGGCGCGACAAACTGGTCCAGGTCGATTCCGTCAGCAATCCGAGTTGTAGCAGCAATGAAGGTCTCCATGAAAGATTGGAAGTCGTGCTTCTTAGTATTGTCCAATTTGATGGACGCCAGCTTGTCCTCTCGCGCATCCTTGGAGTGAACACGGACCAGGGACAGAGCAACATCAGCACGGCACCTGGCAGAAGTCTTTTTCCATTCTTGCAGTCGACCTGGACCATCATTCAGTCGAGTCATTAAAGACTCGAGGTCATTTTGAAGCGTCTCTCTTGGCCAGAGTGTCGTGTGGATTCGTGACACTGCAACCTTCAGTCGAGCGAGATAGTCGACCACACCAGCAACATGAGACTCCAGTCAGAGCACGTTCATAGCGGCTTCATCCTTCATAGGAGAGTTAATGGGGTCCAGGCTTGTCTCCACTCGACTGGTTTCCTCCTTGAAGTTTTGGCAGAATTCTGTAAACACAATTCGAAGTTAAGCCAATAGTTTTATGATGAGTCGATAATAACAAGTCAGTCGGATAGAAGAGATTACCTTCAAGCATGAGGAATAACTTCATTGCAAGCCCTCCCAGATAAGCCTCCAGATCATTCTTCTTCCCCGCCAGTTCGCTAGCCTTATCACTCAGAGCTATCTTGTCATTCTTCAGTCGGCTGACCTCCTTGTTGGCCGCGTCGAGAGCAGCTTTCAGATTGGCGTTCTCCTCTTCAAGTTTACCAAGTGAAGCCAGTTTTTCTTCCGTGAGCTTTGTTTTGTCCAAAGCCGCTTTCTGTGCCTCGGCAAGGTCATGGTCCTTCTTCTTCGGAGCCTCCTTCAGTTTATCTGCAAAGTGACAATGAGATCAGAATCAGGAATGGAAAGAAAGATAAAGACAGTCCTCAAGATTCTCACCAAACATACCTTTTGCTTCATCCTTCGCCTTCTTAAAGTTCTCCTGAACAAGCTTCAAGTCAAGGTCGAGCTGGATATGCTTGTTTTCCAATTCAGTGTAACGAGCCACAAGCTCGCAAGACTTCTGTGAAGGGTTAGTCGACAGACAACAAAGATAGGTTGGTTCCGAGTGACTAAGAGAAAAATCGTAGCATTTCTAAGACTACAGCCGAATCAAAATATTCAACAGTAGTCTCGGGGACTACACCCAGTGGGTTCACTCAGTGTGCCCCCACTGGTTCTACCGACTCGGTTCGACCAGTCAACCGAAAGAAACAAAAAGGTTATGATCCCAAACCATAGCTAACTGCCAGCAGTCAGCCACGGTCTCACCATGTTCTAAAAAAAGGTTCTTCAAACCTTAGTCGACTGCCAGCAGTCGACTATGGTCTAGGGGACTACACCCAGTGGGTGCACTCAGCGTGCCCCCACTAGTTCCAAGATTCCATTCGACATGGCCCGACCAGACCGAGTGAAGGAGTTAGAGTGAAGAAATTCAAAGTATAAAGACTACAGTCGACTGCAAGCAGTCCACCATAGTCTCAGGGACTACACCCAGTGGGTGTACTCAGCGTGCCCCCACCAATCCAGAAATTCAATTGACACACCCAGTGGGTGTACAGAGAAAATCTTCAGGTAGCATATCCTAACAGAACAAGCGGTGATCAACTAACCTGGACGTTGCTCAGAAAATCTCCAGGTAGCATATCCTAACAGAACAAGTGGTGATCAACTAACCTGGACGTTGCTATGAAGAGCTGAGCTAGCACCATAGGCTGCTTGGCTGGCTTCCCGGATCGCCTTCACCTGCTCCATCATGATCCCTGCCTGGCGTATAGCCTCCTTAGCAGCACCCGCTTGGTCCTCTAGGACGTGGTGTGTGGTGAAAAGGGAAGGCGGGTCAGCAGTCGATGGCGATGGCACAACGAAGGACACAGAAGTCCGAGTGATGTTTCCACCCTCCTGAACCAGTGTCTCAGGCACTGATGCAACCTGAGCGGTCTCCTCAGCCTCAGCGGCGCCTCATCGTCATCATCAAGGTGATCAATGACATGAGGTGGGGCTACAGGAAAGATCCAAAGTTACAGATCAAAATCCAATCGTACAAAAGCGAAACTATACAGAGATCGTACCAAGGTTGGAGGTGGAAGCATCTTCCATTTCCTGGTCTTCGTTCCTGGCTGAGGTCTCGGAGGTAGCAGCACTGCAGATTTCAGAAATCAGTCGGTTAGCCAACGAGTCGACCAAGAGTATGTCCATGCTAAACGAGAAAACACAAGTTCTGCTGTTACCCGGAAAAGGTGGGAATGGCCATCCTCATCTTGTGCAGGGCCTTCGACGACTTTGATGACGTCACTCGGGGATGCTTCGGCGCTTTTTCAGTCGACGCCGAAGAGGTCATCCGAGGGCGTTTCGTCGACTGCCCAACAGGCGCAGTAGCCTTGCCACGCCCGACTGCGGGGTTGTGGGTGAGCTTGGATCGCCTTTCTCTGCGAGGAGGGTCGAGTTCCTCCTCCTCCTCCTCCTCTTCACTGGAGTCATCGTCATCTTCATCCCCCTCACCATCAGATTGCCACTCCTCCTGACTTTCACCTCCGCTCGCCTCCTCCTCCTCGGCCTGTTCTTGTACATCTCAGTGGTGGCCTAGAAGACAACAAACAAGACAAAAGTCAGTCGACTGATTTTAAGCAAGCAGAGTGAAGAAAACAGGATCATAGTCGGAGATGCAGAATTGGACCTTGTCTAC